>NC_067146.1:71945271-72242771 GCF_903995435.1 Acomys russatus | reverse complement strand
AAACTTCCAGCAGATAACTTTTTTGGGGGTTTTTTGGTTGTTTTTTTGTTTTGTTTTGTTTTGTTTTGTTTTTTGTTTTGTTTTGTTTTGAGACAGGGTTCTCTGTGTAGCTTTGGCTGTTCTGGACTCATTTTGTAGACCAGGCAGGCCTTCAACTCACAGCAATCCACCTGTACCTCCTGAATGCTGGGATTAAAGGTGTGTGACACCACACCGAGCCAGATAACGTTTTAATATTATTATCCTACCCAGAAAGACTGATAACAGTTTGTGGTGTAACATTTACTTACCCTTCCCCCCAAAACTCAGTCATGTAGCATTCTCACTGGGAAGAGGGAAGGAGCCTTAAGCATCCAGAGCAGTGGTTCTCAACCTTCCTGATGCTACAACCCTTTAATACAGCTCATGTTGTGATGAGCCCCAACCATAAAATTATTTTCATTCCTACTTCATAACTGTAAGTTTGCTACTGTTATGAATCTTAGTGTAAACATCTATGTTTTCTGATGAACTTAGGTGACCCCTTAAAAGGGTCATTCAACCCCTAAAGGGGTCTTGACCCACAGATTGAGAACCACTGATCTAGAGTAAGCAAAAGGTAAGAGAGGACAGCCTTACTTTCTTCTGCCAGTTGCAATGACACTTGTTATCCCCAAAGCGAGGTCAAGTTGCAGTACGGGCTTCATGCTGGGAGGGACAGTGGGACACCACAATGAGGATAATATTAAAGGGTAAGTCACGGTGGTCGCCAAGTTACCGCTGCCTTGGGTAGTGCCTACTCCCAGCTAGCTTAACTTCATCCAGGACCCATCAGGGACTCTCACTGACTTTCTGAACAGGTGGCCTGTAGTGGTTTAAATGAGAAATGTCCCCCATAGTCTTTGGTTCTCAGTTGGTGTCATTGTTTGGGAAGGTTTAAAAGGTGTGGCCTTGTTGGAGGAAGTATGTCACTGGTGGTGGGATGTGAGGGGTTAAAGGCTTACACCACTATCAGCTCCCTCTACTTCCTGCTTCCAGTAAAGGATGTAAGCCCTGAGCATCCTGTTCCTGCTGTCCTGGTCCTGTCCACTGCTTCCCCCAACATGATGGGCATCTAGCCCTCTAGAACAGTAAGCTCAAACAAATCCTTTCTTCTGTTACTTGCCTTATCATGGCAACAGAAAAGCAACTCCATGGGGCCTTAACCTGGGGAAGACTCAACAGCTTTACAGGAGGTCTGGCCAGATGCAGAGTCCAGGTTCCCCCCAGAGATGCAGTGACACCTGAGGAGCAGGTTGGGGGTGGGGTGCATGCAGCCCCTAGCTTCCCTCAGCCAAATCCCCAGTACCTCCCCTGTCACTGCCCAGAGTCCAGACCCTATGACACTCTCACACTCCTCTGCCAGCCATTGCCTCTCTCCTTCTACCAGGGCATACCTCATGAGGACTCACCAAACTGGCCGTCCTGTTTCACGTACATCTCCATGATGCCACAGGCAATGGTGGTGGCAGCGGGGATCTCCAGCACGACGTTGGTGTCTTTGATGATGCTCCCATCCTCCATTGCTGACACCTGTGGGCAAGAACACGCACCCGCTTGTATCCTCAGGCACTCTTGGCTTTTTTCTCTCACTCCTATCTCCAGCCTCCTAAGAATGCTGGGAAATATCCACATAGCTAAGGAAGAGGAAGGAGATAGGTGGCTCGTGGGTAAGCCGTGGCATTGGCAAGATGCCAGAACATGGGGTAGGGATCCACTCCACAGACCTATGTTTCGGCAACTACCTACCATGTTGCACCATTGTGGCCCCACAACACTGTGATTAACGGAACCAAAAAGTTCCTATCTGCCCGTGCCCTCATGGGCACTGTAACGTCACTGCAGAATGCATCACTCATGTCTGTGGTGACGCTGCTAAGAGCCCCCTGTCCACCTCCAGTCTCTGCATGGAACACCTGGTAATATAAATGACTATGCCACTGGCTCGTGTGCACTAGACTAGGTCTTTAACTTTACATTTTACAGCATTTTAGAGTATAGTTTTTACAGGAAGGAAGGAAACTTTAGGCTGTGTGCTGAGCTAGGCTGGCAGCAGTCTTGTGCATCTCAGGGTCACTGCATCCCTCAGGTACACCATGGAGCCCTGCAGACATCTAGGCCTGTCTAAGTGATCCTGTGGTGTGACATCACCACCAACAAAATCGCCCAGTAATATGTAACTCGGAACGTAGCTAAGTGCTGTATGGCTGCAGACAAGATAAATACGATCCGTTTCTAATCCCTTCTCAGGTTTCCAAAGACAACTTCGAAACCCCAGTGAAAATCCCAACAGGATTGAAGCCGGGCTTGGAAACGCTCTCTGAGCTGTGCGCACACCCGTGGACGGTGCTATGTGCACAGACAAACTGAAGGTGACGAGGCCATACAAAAGGCTGAAAGAGAAACAGCAAGACAGAAGGAAGATGGATGGGCAGGGCTGGGCTGCCAAGCAAGAAAGAGCCCAGGGAACAGAAAGCTGGAGATCTATTTGTTGGAGACAGACAATGCAGTTTAGCGATCTGCCCCTGGTCTGAGTATTTGCTTTGAGTCAAGAAACAGCAGCATCTGACCTTCTAACTCATAGGGCCAGCGCCTCAGCAGGGGTGACAATGAATAGAAGTGTCAGCAGGGCAAAGCTGAAGCCACCTCCATCAGGTCCTTCTTTACCCTGTGCTGCCCAGCCGGCTCACTGGCCTACACAGAGGTCCTACCTCTAAAGTTATAGCCACACCTCTCCCAGCCCACTGCCAAATACAGCTCTCCTGCCTCTTCTAGAAAAAAAAAAAAAAAACCAGTGCTACCAAGAAGGAAAAGTACCAAGAAGATTATACCAAGAGGGGAACCAATTTAAGGCTAAAGATGGCTGCCCATTTCACTCATTTTAGAACCAGCTTCAGGGTTCCAGCTTGGAATCTGGAAGAAACGGTAAAATTCTCTTGTTCCTGGCCTGGCTAGTGCCTGACTAAACAATTCCTTAGAGGAAGCACTTTACTTCTATAGAGGGCAGGACCTGGCCCAGGCCCGGCTAGCCACTAGAGTTGAGTTCTGTGGCCACAGCTTTAAAAATGAACACAACCCACCAGATCATCTGGGGAGACCTAGACCTGGAATGCTCTTTTCCTGCATTATAACAAGTCCTGAAGAAAGCCTGGAGCCACCAGCTCCATGAGGAACAAGTCTCGACTTTCTGGGAAGGCAGGTGGCTCACAGCATCTTCAAGTCTTGGGTCCCACAGTGACCAAGGCCAGATGCCTCAAAGAACATAGTTTCATGAGCTAGGGAGGTCATGCTTACTAGAGCCAGCTTGAGTACCATTTCTAACTCTCTACAAGAAGAGGTCTGACTTAGGAAGATGCCAGAAAAGGCCTCCATGCTGGCATGTGATACCTGCACAATCTTGGTCTGGATTCCCACCATGCCTCCACACTTCTCCTCCGTCTGCACATGCTCAGAAATCACACACTTCTGCGTGGTCACGATCTTCTGCGTCAGCACACACAGGACCTCATTCCTCCTCTCTAGCACCTGCTGGAGCACTGGGTTGTCCAGATCGACTTTTCTGGAAAAGAGGAATGGTCATGAGTAGCCCTGTGCCTCCAGGGACACTTGAGGCAGGGACCAGAATCTCCTCTTGCAGCTAGAAGAAGGAACAGGGGACAGTAGAGTTCATTAATTTCCTGGTGGTGAGCAAGGAGGCAGGCTACCTAGAACAGCTTAAGACACACTCTCCTGAGGCCATTCGGATCAGCTGAGAGACAGACTGAACACTGGAGGATGTGCCAAGGAATTATTCTCTTAATAACAAACAAAAAGTCCCTGTGGATGGGAACTGAGAACATATTAAAAATGGAGATGGAGAAGGCAGATTCAGGTGTTTCATTTGGCAGATGGGGCACAGGATGGTAGACTCTCCCCTTTTACAGATACTGAGTTGTCAGCACGAAGTCCAGTCCCTTCGTGACTTCCAACTGAAGCAAGGGCCGGTAAAGGCATTTTCAGTCCCTTGCCACATTGGCAGGAAGGTCATGCCTTCTTTCCCAAGGGCTGAGAGAAGTTCAAGGTTCCAGCCACGGCCGCCTGAAGGATGACAAAGCCCAGGTTGTTTTAGGATCCTAGCAAGGTGAGCAAGTTGGCAAGGCAGCACAGACTTACCGGTGCCACCTACACTGACCAGGTGCATAGCAAAGGCCAATGGCACAGTTGTCCCCGTAGACACCCACTATTACTGGGCTAGAGCTGGACAAAGTCTGTGAAAAGATGCTTATGCAGCCAGATTTCGCCAAGTACGAAAGGAAAGAGAGATTAAACAACTGACAAGATGAAAAAATGAACTCAACTCAAGGAGCTCGTTAAACTGAGAAAGGAAGAGCTACTCGTATTGAGGAGCACTGGCTGCTCTTACAGAGGATCTGGGTTCAGTTCCCAGCAGCACCCACATGGTGTCTCACAAGCACCTGGACTCCAGTTTTGGAGAATTCAGTGCCCACTAGTGGCCTTTGCAAGCATCCACACATGTGTTGCACATGAACTCAGACTGGCTTACACACATACGCACACATTTAAAAAAGAAATCCTTTTCAAATCTAAAAGGGACAATGCACTTTGAGGGGAAGCCATGAGGCAAGGCTCTGGAGACAGTGAAGAAGCAATAGGGATATAAATAGCACTGGGGTAACTGCCAGTGCGGGGACAAATGCCTGTGATCCCAGCACCGGGGAAACTGAGGCAGAAGGATTACTATAAGTTTAAGCCCAGCCTGGGCTCATATTGAGTTCCAGGCCAGCCTTGGCTATAGAGTAAGATAAGCAGAAAAAAGGCTAAAGAGAAAGAGGAGGAGGCAGAGGAGGGGAGGGGAAGAGAGGAGGAAGGAGGAAGAAAGAGAGAAAGGAGGAGGAAGATGGTGGGGAAAGAGGGGGAGAACAGAAAAAGAGGATGAGAGAGAGGAGAACAGAGCAGTTTGTAACCTCACCCTTGACTCCCTAGCCAGGCAGGGGAGCAACAGTGCTCTGTGAGTGTAAGTAACAGCAGCCTCCGTAGTGCAATGGCCCGCAGTCCAGGCCAGAGGAGATGCTAAGCTCACAGCACTTCACTAGCTTTTTATCCACTGTGATGTCTAAGAATAAAAGAACCTACTGTGTGCTTCCACAACCTCTGGAATCCAAATTGCAATTATCATGCTAAGCCCTTTGACAGCTTGGGGCTAGCCTCCTGGAAGTCCAAAGCCAGTGTGCACTTACTGCACCAGGCACTGGACACCCAGCAGCTGCCATAGCAACAAACTGACACCCACTTCTAGTTCCTACACAGGAACTACATCTAAGTGCCCCCCACCACCACATGGTACAATTTTGGGACTGTACCCCTGTCCACTGGGAGCTAAGAAAGGTCCCGGCTATTTCCCACAGGACTAGTGACCCTAAAACTGACCACTACCTGACCACACCTGCACTTGCCTAGTGGAGATTAGGGAAGGTACTTGCCATGAGGCAGCACCCACTGGAGTACAAAGCTCTGACTTCTTTGTGGGGGACAGCCCATCTGCACTGTGAATCTCCACAGCCTCTCCCAGTGCGATAAGCTGTGTGTCCACCAAAGCTTGCTCTCTGTGACCTAAGGACATGCTAAACAGCCTTCAAGTACCAAATGAGACGCCAAAGGCACGAGCTCCAGGACCGTGCCTGCTCAACCCAAGGAGCCCAGGGAAGGTCTACCACACCACGAGCTCACAGATTACCTGCACACGGCCCGACACAGCTAAGGACATCCCCGGCCTTCTGATAAAAACAGTCTGGAACAACAAGCCCCATTGCCACTGCTGGGATCTGGGGGGCGAAAAATGCATCTAGACCCTAAACCCCATGAGTGTGGCTACCAGTGTCACAAGCACAAGTACCACTGCAGTCACCCCAATGGGCCTTGGGAAGGCCCCCCATTGTGTTCCAAAACCTCAAACCACAGTGTAACAGACTGTAACACAGTGTAACACACTGTAACAGACCACAGTGTCACTTTATCTAACCTGCAGAACTGAGGGTGTTCTCACACTGCCATGCGACTGCCAGCACCTCAGGCTGAGGCATTTCCCAGGTCTATCCTGAGGATCCCAGGTAGGCCACCTGCAGGGGTCATGGCTATAGGTATCACACCATTGGTGTCATCTGTACTTACTCTGAGAGACCTATGGTGAACCCAACCCCTCCAAGACGGCAAGAGTCATCCCAAGCCCTAGTACCATCTGGGTGTGGCTCTGTGGAGCCTGAAGACACAGGCCTTTGGAAATGTATATTCTCCACAGTGACACAAGAGGACCGTCATGAACTTCTACAGTCTCTACTCCTAGGACCCCCATAAACATGCTGACATCAGGTAAAGTCACACAGGCACCACAGCCAGTGCAAAAACATGAATCCAGCAGAACTGTCCTTTCCCATCATGAAAAATAAAGGTGCCCCTACAAGAGCTACTTCTACAGCCCTTATGCAAAGAAAGACTCCCCCACAGACTGGGTGTGGACAGAGCGCACCTCAAGACAGTAAAAACAGAAGGTGAAAAGCCCACAGCCAAACCACACTGGGGGCTCCCTGTGTTTTCTCTGAGATCAGGAGCAAGGCAAGGATGTCTAAGCCGCACTCCTGTTTGACGTGGTATTGACGTCTTAGCAGGAGCAACTGCGCAAGACGAAGAGAGGACAAGTTAAGTTAGGCACATGCGTAGATGATGTGATTTTATATGGCGATAAATCTAACTGCCAAAAAGCTGCCAGATGAAGCCCATCAACTTTGTGTGTTGAACTAAAAATATCAAGCAATAAATAAATAAATAAATAAATAAATAAATAAATAAATAAAAAGTTGGAACCACAAACAAATCTAGGAAAGTGACAAGACAGAAAATTCAATACACAAACCCTAGCACCATCTTTTATGCCACAATAATGAGTATTCTGAGACAGAAATTAAGAAAGCAGTCCCATCAAGCCAAAGGTGATAGCTCACACCTGCAATCCCAGCTCTTGGGAATCTGGGATAGAAAAAAAAAATACCACAAATAGAAAGACAGCCTGGGTTCAACAGTGAGTTCCAACTCAGCATGGCCTGCAGAGAAAGACCCTTCTTCACAGAAATAGGGAAGAAAAGGTTTGTGTGAGTCCAAGAATAATCAAGGTGATCTTGAAGAAAACAGGTCCCTCCAAAACACACTAAATAGAGGGCAGGGGCGGGGATGTGCACCTGCAAACTCATCACTCGGAAAGCTGAGGTAGGAGGATTCTGAGTTCGAGGCCCGCCAGGGCTACACAATACATTTTGCCTAGCCTGGCCTATGAGACCCAGGATGGGTAGATGCAGGAACTAGCTGTCTAACTCGCTAACTGTAAAGCTATAGTAATTCTAACAGTGTGGTATATGCTGAAAACCCAGCACAAAGACCAGTGGCATAGACCAAAGCGTCCAGAAGATTAATCTATGATCAAACAGCCACCTGATTTCCAACAAGGGTGCCAAGAATATATGATGGACAGAAGACTGTCTTTGATAACCTGCTGGCAGAGTTTGCTATGCCTATGCAAAAAAAATGTGATTCCCTCCTCTCTCCTGTGTAAGTCAACTGAAAATGAACCAAGTTCTGATAGTCAGCCTGGAACTATAACAATAAGAAAACAGCAAAACCTCTCGACATTAGTCCAGTGAAGGCAATGGCTGGCTTCAGACAGGACTCCAAAACACAGACAAAAGGAAAAGCAGACACGTGGGGCTCTGTCAGACTGATAGGCATCTATAAAGCCAAGGAGACAAGCGGGAGTTGACAGAGAACCTAACGTGTGAGGAGTGTCTGTCAGCTGTTCTTCCAACGCAACCACATCCATAACACATACGAGCTCAAAGAAACTAAATACCACAAAAACAATGTAGTTTGAAAATGGGCCATAGAGCCAAACATAGAACAGAGAGAAAGTCAAGAAACCTATGAAAAATGGTCAGTCTCCCTCGGCCAGGGCAACATAAGTCAAACCACCATGGGATATCATTTCACCCCCACTAACATGGCCATTGTCAGACGAAAAATAGCCAGTGCTGTTGAGATTGGGAGGAAGGGGGACTCATGTGCAGCTGAGGGATTACTAGTTATTACAGCCATTACGGGAAACTACAAATAACACTATCATAGCTCCCGACGGCTCTGCTGGTATCCAAGACAGATGAAGCGGTTTCCCAAGGAAGGAGGAAGATACTAAAGCAAAACTAGCCCAGCAGCTTACCTGTAGCACATGAGGATTTAAAGCATGTGAGATATATATGTGTATATATACATATATGTGTATGTATGTACGTATGTACATAGACATGGAATATTATTTGGCTATAAAGGTGAAACTATGTCATCTGTAGCAACATAGATGTTCACTAACCAAACAAGGATTGCAGTGTTTTAATAGTCAACCATGTGTTAAGGTCCAGAAGTAATTCCTCTTCTGTGTGTGTGTGTGTGTGTGTGTGTGTGTGTGTGTGTGTGTGTGCGCGCGCCACAAGGGCCACCATGCATGGACTGGACCTAGGTCCTTTACACAGATGTAGCTGATGGGCAGTTCAGGCTTCCTGTGAGTCCTCTAGTAAGGATAGCGGGGGTGAGGGGCTGTCTCTGACATGGACTCTGTTGCCTGCTTTTCAATCGCTTGCCCCTGGTATGGCTGCCTTGCTAGGCCACAGAGGAAGAGGACATGCTCAGTCCTGATGTGATTTGATGAGCTGGGGTGGGTGGGTGGGGTTCCCCTTTTCTGAGCAATATGAAGAAGAAAGAGGGAGGATGGGACTGAGAGGAGAGGAGGGAGGTGTTATGTACAATCAGTATGTAAAGTGAATAAATTAATTTTTTAAAAGGGAAAAAGAAAACACAGCAATCCATGAGATCCCTAGAAATGACTAGGATAGTGCGCAGTGCCTCTTGCTTGAAGAAACATCTGTGCCTGTCAACTTTATTTGTCAGCTCTGTGTGCTAACGAACGTCAGTGTACCTCAGAAAGATGCACAAACACAGCATCTCAACTTTTAAAACCTGTTTTTCAGTAGGATGGTATAACCGTGTGAGTCTACTGGGCTTTAGCCCAGGAGACTGAGTTTAAAGTTAAGAGCCAGCCTGCCCACCTGTCAGAAGGCACACTGACCCGGCTGTCCCTAACCTTCTCTCCCAGCTGCCACCTCCCATCAGGTCTCCAGAAATGGGTTTAGTCTAGGACAGTTGAACTGCGGGCTCATGCTCACATAAGCATACCTATCAGAATAGCCCTGTGGGCCTCAACCCACAACTAGGAGAGAACAACAGCTGAGGGTCCCACAGGATTCTTATGTGACCATGGAAATCACCTCTTCGTTACACTGCAGTGTTCCCTGAACAAAACCCACTATGCTGCAAAGCCTTTTTTTTTTTTTTTTGGTTTTTCGAGACAGGGTCTCTCTGTGTAGCCTTGTCTGTCCTGGACTCACTTTGTAGACCAGGGTGGCCTCAAATTCACAGAGATCTGCCTGCCTCTGCCTCCTGAGTGCTGGGATTAAAGGCGGGCACCCCCACCACCTTTTAAAGCTAATGCTAGGATGCTTTAAAAGGGAAGTCTCAGTCAGACCATCCCAACATTGCTTAAAGGCCCCATGCCACACACACACACACACCCCAAACCCAAAGACATAAGAGAACTATCTCTGGCGAGAATGGAGCTCCTTGCTTCTGGTGGTGACAAGTCTCCTAGGCTTCCTGAGCAGAACAACGTCTTTAGGGACAGCCACATGTTGCTTTTAGCAGAGGAGAGAAGCGAAGCCACAGACAAAGCCCATAGCTAAGACTGAGGCTAACAGAGCAGCCCTGACTTAGGGGACACACCATGACTTCCTGGGCAAGCTTCAAGGCAGGGCTCAGCCAGGTGGCCTTCACCTCTCGTCCCTCCCACAGGAGACTTGGTTTTCAAGATAGCTCTGCCATCTCCTGGAGGCCATACCCTGGACAAGTCTAATCATCCTCAGTTAGGAGGGACCTGCTGGGGACAGAGGGAGAGTATAAGAAATATATGTTCTGGCCGGGCATGGTGGCACACATTTAATCCCAGCACTCGGGAGGCAGAGGCAGGTGGGTTGCTGTGAGTTCAAGGCCAGCCTGGTCTACAAAACAAGTCCATGACAGCTAAGGCTAACACAGAGAAATCCTGTCTCGAAAAACAACAACATATGCAAACATACATACATACATACATACATACATACATACATACATACACACATACATACATACATACATACATACATACATACAAACATACATACATACAAACATACATACATACAAACAAACATACATACAGACAGACAGACATACATACAAACATACATACAAACAAACATACAGACAGACAGACAGACAGACATACAAACATACATACATACAAACATACATACATACAAACATACATACATACATACAAACATACAGACAGACAGACATACATACAAACATACATACAAACAAACATACATACATACAGACAGGCATACATACAAACATACATACATACAAACATACATACATACATACACACACACAAACATACACACACACAAACATACACACATACATACATACATACATACAAACATACATACATACATACATACAAACATACATACAAACATACATACATACAAACATACATACATACATACATACATACATACAAACATACATACATACATACAAACATACATACAAACATACATACATACATACAAACATACATACAAACATACATACATACATACAAACATACATACTAGAAACTATGTAAATAGAGTACTCATGTAGCAAATTCTCAAAAGAAATTTAATTTAAATTTTAAAAAATCAAATGGCAGAAGGAAAACAAAGTTATTCAACAAAAACAAAGAGCCTGTCTATGCAAGAACCTCAAACAAGAATCGCTGGCCCACAGAAATGTAGATTTATATTGATGACTGAGGCTATGGTAATTGGAGCATTTCTCCCCAAGGGCTTTGATTTGTTAGCTACAGCTACTGCTGAAAGGGAAGCAGATGCTTGCGCACACCCCGCCTGTAGGTAGGGAAGTGAACTCCCAGGGGCTGCCCTCCTAACACTTCACCAAGCAGGAAGCCTGCTGCTTGACTGATCACCAGCCTAGTCTGGCTTTACTAGAAACTACCTGCTGGAGTCCCAGAATGCCCTGCTGCTACCTCTCATCTGCCTGCTTACCCCTCCCTGGGGACAAAACTTTCCACCTGTGAGGTCTGTAAGCTCCAGGATAGCCCTAGGAAGGAGGCAGGCCTCGGCCCTCTATCCCCAAGGCACCGAGCTGTGTTCTACACTTGGCAGCCTAGAACCACCCAAGCCGGGAGTTTGGACATCCTTAGAACACCCCAGTATGGTATAGGTGCTGAAAAGCTGTGGGCTGCAGGGAGGGAGTCTGGGTCTGGTCCTGCCGTGAGCTTTCGTTCATCTCTCAGCTACAGTCATTTCTTAAGGACTGGGGGACAATTCCTGCCACTGAAACCCAGGAAACACTATATTTGGGAGAATTTCTTCCGTCTTAAAGAGAGTCACAAGTAACAGGTCAGTTGTCTATGCCTGGACTTTGTTGCCTATAACAGAAGCTGACATTTAGAATGAAGAAAACTCAGGCTGTTGGCCAGCATGGGGTGGGGGGTCAGGAGTCAGCTGGAAACACCACCAGGATCCACACATTTGCCGAGCTAACCACTTAGCTAACGAGGACTCCTACCTCAGGATATTTCCTTGTGCAGGGTAAGTAAGAAATGCTCTTTACAACAAGACACCCTCACTGTTCCTGAAGTTATTGTCATCCTTATTTCACAGAGAGATACAAAGGATAGAGAATTCAGAAGCTAAGGGCCCCAGGGACACAGGTCCTTAGGGTAGAATAAGATCTCAGCTCAGCAACTCAGCACTGTCCAATCTGAAACTCTGCCATCACCCTTCCTCTCCCTCTCGAGCCCATCCCAATCATAGGCCCCTCTCTCCTCTCCTCTCTCTTTTCCCTATCCCCCATCCCCTACCCCCAGAAAAAGAGCCCTCCCAACCCACCCCACCACATCAAGTCACAGCAGGACTGAGTGCATCCCCTTCCCCTGTGGCCTGGTGAAGCAGCCCCACCTGGGGGAAGTGATGGAAAAGCAGGCAGCAGAGTTCATGTCAGAGACAGCCCCACACAATTCTCCTTACTGGGGGACCCACATGAAGACCAAGCTGCCAATTGGCTACATCTGTGTAGGAAGCCTAGGTCCAGTCCATGGTTGGTGCTTCAGTCTCCGTAAGCCCCTCTGGGCCCTGGTTAGTTGGCTCTGTTGGTCTTCTTGTGGAGCTCCTTCCTCCCCTCCCACCCCCACCCCCACCCCATTATTCTCCACCCTGCCACACACCCCCCACCTTCTACAGATCCTCTTGCCCAGTGTTTGGCTGTGAGTCTCAGCATCTGTTTCAATCCACTGCTAGGAGGAGCCTTTCAGGGGACAGCTATGCCAGGCTCCTGTCTGCAAGCATAGCAGAGTATCATTAATAGTGTCAGGGGTTGGCTCTCTCCCAGGGGGTGGGTCTCAGGTTGGGCCAGTCACTGGTTGGACATTCCCTCAATGTCTACTCTAACTTTACCTCTGCACATTTTGTAGGCAGGGTAAATTTTGGGTCAAAGTTTTTGTGGGTGGGTTGGTGTTCCCCTCCCTCCATTAGGAGTCATGTCTAGTTAGAGGGTAGCCTCTTCAGTCTTCACATATTATCTTTCTGTTTGGCTCCTTGTGAGAACTCCCATAATACTGGCAAGCAGGTCTGCCTAAAGCAGCCATCCACCAGACACTGATAGTATCAACTGAAACCAAGGAAAGGCTCCTTGTGGCAGTTAGCTTTCCTCTTTTGTGACAGAACGCCTGCAATAAATCCACTTCTGCGAGAGGGCGGGGAAGAAAGGTTCGTTCTGACACAAGGGGTAGTATTTTGGCTCAGAACATCAGATGTTCCACTCGATGGCTGGTTGGTCCCACCACTGGTGTAGTCTAACTCGGAGCCAGTACGTGATGGATATTCCTCTCCTGAGAGCCAGGAAGTCAGGTGACAAAGGGAGAAGCAGAGGTCCCCAGTAGTGCCCCCCAATAACCTCTCTTCCACTACCTCCCAGTAGCTTAAAAGTCTGGATACCTAGCCTTTAAACACATGAACTCTGGAGGACACTAAGATCCAAACCACAACAACTTGGAACAAAGGACAGAAGATTCTGGAAAGCTCAAGCACTGTGGTGTGCCACCTGGAGCAAGGGACAGAAAATTCTAGAAATCTCAGCTACTGTGACCTGGCATGCTCATATCCAATATATAGTCATTTCCTCACTGTTGCCATGATTTCGGTTACCTGAAGTCAACCACAATCCAAAACTACTAAATCCTCACTGCTCCGAGGAATGTGATGAGCAGTAACTGCAGACACGCCTGGCCTATGAACCATCCTTTGTACAGTGTATCCACAATGTAGATGCTGTTCACTCAGGAGTCACCTAGGAGCTACCTCAGTTACCACACTGACTTTTGATGTCCCAGTAACTTCCACTTTAATTAATAATGACCTTCAAAAGGGGACTGACAGGGACAGTTTGGATATACCAAAAAGATGCCCTCATACGCTTCCTCTGATGGGAAAGTAGAAGTTCTCAACTTAATAAGGAAAACAAAGAGAGCACGCGCTGAGACCAACAGTTAGGCAAATCCGCCTGGAAACTGAAGGGGAAACGACGTTAGTGTTGCTGCCAGTATCTAACCGCAAAGCTATGGCCATGGTGAGCATAAGTCCTCAGCTGTTCATCTGGTTCCCTCTGATGACACAGGCGAATAACATCAGGGACATCGCCCTACGAAGGATGGGTGTGGCAAGGTAAGATAGCCATTTGCATAACTTTACAGTGAGTCACTGTTGTAATAATTACAGTATATTGTTTTACTTTATTAGTTTACCTTTTACTATGCCCGGGTTTATAGATCAAGCTTCCATGGTACACACGCGTACATAACAAAAACATAGTCAACCGAGGATTGGTACCGTGCTGTCTTATCATACGCTGGAGACCTTGGACTATGTCCCCTGAAGTTAAAGGAGGACGGTAGTGAACATCACCCCCTCCCCACCCCACCCCCACCCCCACCCCCCCACCCTCAGTTCTCTCTTTCACTCAGTTGTGAAGATGAAGATGGCTTCGTGTTTGTAAACTGCAAGAACTTTTAAGGCTGGAGCATGATGCTAACCGCGCATGATTCCCCAAGGGACTGCCCGGCCCCACCCCCACCCCACGCACATACCACACCAGTCCCTAATGCATCCATCTCCAGCACCTTATCTTTGTCACACAGAACAATCCAGAGAGACCGAAAGGGAAAAATGACCAAGCAATTACAGATGCTCAACCTTTTAGGCTACGGAATTAAGTAACTGCCACCAGGTGACTCGGAACAGCAAGCCAGGAAGATGGAGAAGCCAGATGAAGCCGAGCGAAGAGGTGAATGCCTACATCAGCCCTTGGGAATTTTATTCCTTTCCAAGCTTTGGGCATAGCAGCTGGACTGGAAAAAAAAAATCACATGGTTTGTGCGTCTGGCCTTAACTCCTGTGTCCAGGCCAACTAATTAATTTCTAAATTCAACTCCTCGTATGTGAAATGAAGATAAATCCATTATCCTTTCGACTGAGTAATGTTCAGCGAGCTGCCAGGGCCCATGTGAACAAGAGGTACATGCCAGGAGGGACACATGGAGGACGAGGAACTCACAGCAGATGACCCCTCAGCATGCTCAGTACCCCAACAGGAGGGTGGGATGTAGTTTTAAGGGGGGAACATCGGCTCTAGGCTGGGGCATGAAGCATAATTAGGAACTCACTGGCTGGGTGTGCCAGGAAGGGAAGGCTATGTGGGTGAAAGACATAAAGGAGCCGTCAGATAGGACGTAGATGGAAGAGAGCCTAGAGCGTGACTCTGGGGAAATGAAGGCAGGGGTCTGGGCTGACGGTTAAGGGGGACATGGAGAGCAATGGTGCTACAAGAGGAAATGTGGACCACTTCCTGTGGCAGCGAGAGCACACGGGAGCACAAGCTGGCAGTGGCTGGTGATACGATCTGACAGGCTGTATGTGGCGGAGCCAGAGATGGAAAGGGCCAGAGTTGGGCAGACAATAGAGAGCGAGAAAGAAAGAGTGGGATGCTGGGATGATGAGAACCGGTAAAACCCAGGTCCTTAAGCGTATGAAGCGGCTCGTGAGAAACACACAGAAAAGAGAAGGTGAGGAGGAAACCACATCCCATCCCAGCCTTCGGCGGAAGCACCTGAACAGTACGCAGCACGAAGCTCCATGGAGAGACTGGAGAGAAAGACAGGAAATTCAAAGGTGGTTTTGTCACCGGAGAGTCCCGGGGAATACACACCTGCTCCCTGAATCCCAGCTCCTTCACCCAGCCAACTGGGCTATGGACACTTGCACATCACCTGGCACGCTCCCCCAGAGAAACAAGAGCTACGAGAGGGCAAGGGCGCTTCAGAAATGCCACATCAGCAACTCTGAGGCCAGCACCTCCCCCTCGCTTCTAAGCTCCACTGCTCCTACCCTATATCAGCACCAAGCTCTCTGCAGGAGCACTGGCCTCCCCCAGGCTTAGTCACAAGGCTCTACTGTGTGAGAAAGGAGCCTACTCACAAGCACGGCGAAGGGATAGCGGGACTTGCCATGTGCCAGGCGCAGCTGGACAGGCTCTGCTGATGTTCTCATCTGATTCTCACAGAAGCACAAAGCCCGCTTTGCTAATAGAGGCAGAAGAAGATGGCTCTTAGGTATTGGTTCTGAGTAAAATGTTTTAGGCCAGACGTGGTGACACACGCCTTTAATGCCAACAGGTCTCTGGGTTTGAACCCAGCCTAGTCTACAAAGCAAGCTCTAGAACAGCCAGGGCTTCACAGAAATGAAAGGAAGGAAGGAAGGAAGGAAAAAGGAAGGGAAAGAAGAAACGATGTTTATTGAGCGCCTTCCACCACAGTGAGCACTCGTAAGGAGGGATGAAGCTATCAGTTCGAACTAGGTCACTTTCACTAAGTTTAATGGAACAAGTCATATTTAGCAATAGGGGCCTTACGACCGGGTTGTTGAGAGTGACCAACAGCCTAGGTGATAATCTGAAATGTTTGGCCAATGACTCTAGAAGATGTTACTCAATCCTGGCTCCTGAGATTTCACTTGGTCTCATAAGACCCATAAGTGGCATATATTTCTTACACTATGCCTTAATTTCCATTATTCCATAATTTCCAAGATTATATTTTTCATTTTAAAAATTAAGCCTTCCAGATATGATGGTGTACATCTGAAATCTGAGCACTTGGGAGGACGATGGCTGAGCTACATAGTAAAATCCTACCACACACACACACAAACACACACACACACACACACACACACACACACACCACTGAACCTAGTTAACCACCCAAGCACGGGTCTAAAAATAGCCACTAACACTAAGAAATGAGCATAAAAGCTAGACATGGTGGTGTACACCTTTAATCCCAGCACTTGGGAGGCAGAGGCAGGTGGATCGCTGTGAGTTCGAGGCCAGCCTGGTCTACAAAATGAGTCTAGGACAGTCAAGGCTACAAAGAGAAACCCTGTCTCAAAAAAAAAAAAAAAAAAAGAAAAGAAAAGAAAAGAAAAGAAAAAAGAAAGAAAGAAAGACAGATAGACAGAAATGAGCATAAGGTGCCTTTGCTGGCCACACCCACCCTAGGCCTTACAGCACCGTCATTTACCTCATTCTTACCTTGCCCATGCTGCCCATGCTGCCCTTGCTGCCCATGCTGCCCATGCTGCCCATGCTGCCCATGCTGCTCCTGAAGGAGAAGCAAGGAAAAGGAGACTAAAGGAAAAGAGCAGGAGGGAGCTGAGGAGTGCACAGAATGAAGGCATGGCTGCCGCGTGCTCTGCCAGCCACAGTGGCATGAACACGGTAGAAAAGAAGGCGCTCCCAACTTTGCACACGCATTCCTTCTTTAAAGCAGGACGTGTTTAAGAACAACACTGAACCAGTTCTCCTGAGAGTCCTTCACCTCCCTAGGAAGATCAAAGAACCAGAACAGGGTCCCGTTGTTATTAATGTGTACAAAGTTTGTAACTAGGCTGGCTTGGTATCATTTTAGAACAGTGCGAATAATTGTGAAAATGTATCATTGTCACACCATTGCATTCACAATATATCAATGTATATAATTAACGGAGAGTTTTTTGTCAAGAACCAATTTTCCAATTGCCAGGTACACACAGAGAAACATAATCACCTTTACCAGAACTTAAATGCTGGGTGTGCCCTTATGGCAACAATCAATTCAGACCTCAAGTAGCCAAAGAAATAAAACAAACACACAAACAACAAAAATCAGAAAACAACAGCAAAACCCTCCGTGCCACCACAGCTAGAAGCAAGGCCCAGTCTCAAAGGGAAAGATCTGGTGTGTGTTCACTCTCCTCTGACATCGCAGAGGGAGCCGGGGAGACTGAGGCCAGAGGCTGGCATGGCAGTAAGTGCATCCGGGTTATTTACCAGGAGTACAGTTCTCTGGATTCTGGGAGGTCTGAGGCAGGAAAGAGCTTGCCAGCAGAGGAGGGGAGAGGTATGGCTGTCAGGATTAAGACAGCGACGAGGAAGGCAATACAAAAGTTCTTTAGAGAGTTATTATAAAATGCTACTGGATATAAAGACTAACACACACAAATCTGAGTTGTGATGAGAATTCTCAATAACGTTTGTTAGTCTCCATTTAAAGAAACAGAAGGCACGGACATATATCTTAGGATACTTCCCATTCAGAATGGTTAAGCTAAATCTAGGGCCCATTAAACCCAATCAGCTCCCAGTACTTATAAGCACTATTCCCCAAATTCCAAACGAATCTATATTCCTGGGTATAGTTTCAAAGAGCCATGGGGTTTGAGATGTGTAGGGTTTTTTGTTGCTGTTGTTGTTTTGGCTTTTGGGGGGTTTTTGGGGGGGTTGTTTTGTTTTGTTTTGTTTTGTTTTCTTTCTTCTGGTGCCACCTAGGTCAATCCCAGGACCTCAAGCTCAGCAAGCGAACCTACAACATCAAACTACACGCCAGCTCTGGAGACTCTGGGTTCTCAGAGCCTACAAAACATGTATCCAGATGATAGCTTATCTAAACAACTGAGATAAAAATGAGTGGCTGCAGACACACCCTTGAGAAGATGCCGGAAGGAGGCCTCCTCCTCAAGGGGCCCAAGGTCACAGCTGCATCCGCAGCGCCTTATCAATCCTGGTGGTGTTCCAGGAGTCCAAAGACAGGCAGGCCGCAAGACAAGGATTTATTAGTCAAGTATGAAGTCACACAATGCCAGCTCTGAGACTGAGAAAGTGCCTCCCCTCCGTCCCACGTAGCCCGCCCTTAGCCCTCAATGCCTCACGTTGAGCTCTCAGCAAAACGTAACAAGGGATGTGATGATAAGGCACCGCCGGGTTTCCAGGTCCTTCATGTATCTCTTCGCCCGCCCCCCTGTTTTGCAGTGTTGGGGATGAGAAGAAGGACCCACACATCTAATTATGTATTCTGCCCTGGCCATATCCTCACATGCATTCTCTAAGAAGCACCTGTGTCTCACCTCCTGCTCCCCCAGACCGTGCCTCCCCCATCACACCTGCAGGCGATGGGTGAACTCAACCTGTCCAGGTGTGTCCAGGGGAGCAGGCCTGACTCTTCTTCGCAGGCACCCGCTGAAGACAGGGCCCAATCCCAATGTTTTCCCCCCCGGCAATACCCTCAGGGGCTACTCCGAATCCACCAATTCAAGCAAGATTTCGAGGGAAGAACAGGAGCCTCGGAGCCAAGGAGTCCTGGCTTGACTCCCAGCTGCCGCAGGTTGAGCACTGTGACTGAGAACAAAAAACGATTTCACTTTCCTAGGCCTCCATTCTCCATTCACTAAAGCAGTCCGCTGTGCAGGGAGACTGAGGTGAGAAATGATCAGTGCCTGGCACATAGCAGGCGCTTGCTGACCCTCCCCCTCCCCCCTTCAGTTCCTATCACAACTTTTTCTCCCACAGCTGTTCACAGGGGCCCCATCCCTCACCCCACCCGCAGCAGCTGCTGCCGTACTTCCTGTTGGCAGTAGCTTTTACACCGGAGTCAGGAAGACTTGATTCAAAATCCTCCATCGGGAGATGTGATCGCAGAGCGTTGCCCAACTCTGCTTCCTGAAATAGCAATTACAAAACTGCACATTGAAGCCAGAACGAGATGGATAAAGAGTGAGGGAGGAAAGAGGACCAGGACTTTCCCAGCCTCCTTCCTGACCTCCTTCCGCCATGAACAGTGTCACCTGATTGCAGATAAATACACACTCTCCCCCCTTTCCCCCCTCCCCCTTCTCCCCCCTCCCCATGTTCACTGCAGTGAGAAGGAAGGTCCCCCTGTTGCAAAGAGAGCAATGGAGAAAGTAAGATCAGCCAGGGAGTGACTGTGCCCCCTCCCCACCCAGCAGCACCAAAGGGACCCACAAGTATCTTGCCAATAGCAAACCCCTCAGGGGGTGGGGAGGGGGGGCTCCCAGGAAGAGCCAGGGCAGTTAGTACCCAGACTAAACTCAACCTGCCCACCAAATGCTTGGCACGTGTGTCCCACAGGATGCACTCACTAATTTAAAACATAGGTTTGCTCCATAAGCATGTCATTCGTATAATTCTAAGAACAAGGACTTACTATCTTTTAGATTGTTGCTTTTTGCATTGCCAGGCCTAAACCCAGAACCTTGCATGTGCTAGGCGAGCGCTCTACCACAGACCCACATCCTCGGCCCTAGGAATGTTAGACAAGACAAGCCCCTGAACATGAAAGAGTTTCCCCTCGACACATCTGCGTTTGAATTTTCTGTCTTCAGTGGAAAAGGGTGATAAGAATGCCATATGGAGAGGCACATGTGGCACACGTCCTGCCATGCCATACCCATTGGACCATAGCACTAACTTCTCAGGTGGGCCCCTGGCTTGCGCCCATCCTTTCTCTTCCAAATCCAGTTGCCAAGAGGATCCATCAAAAGAATAAGTCAGTGTGTCAAATCCCTGCTCAGCATCTCCAGGGACGCACCATCTTAGTCTGCGTGAGGGGCAAAGGATTTCCAGTGGTCTCTAGGTCCTGTGGGACTGGGCTCTCCTTTGACCTCCCTGGGTCACCGCGTCCTGGTCACAGCACACGGCATCATTGGGTGGACAGCCCTGCTTGTTTTCCTCTCCTTCAAAGCTTTGTATTAAGACCAATTTCCCCACTACTTTGTCTGGTCTCACTGTAAAACCACACCACCTTCTGCTGTATTGCTCCCGAGCCTCCAAGCCCATCACTCCATTGCAAGTTTATTTTAACTCCATATTTTGGAATGTCTTTCACTAGGATTTGGGCAGAAATCATAGCATTTTCTCACTGCAGCATCCTCGGTGTGAAGAATATAGTGTTATTCAGTCAGTAGAACCACTTATTGAACGTTGACTTGACACAAGGCAGAAATAATGAGTTATCCTGGGATAAAGTGAATAAAAGATGGGATTTTCCTGCAAGATGTTGCAGTTGTGAGCCAGCTGTTTCCCGATGAAGCCCCCGCTCTCTTCCCCAGGAGAACAATACACACAGAAAGTAGACTTGTGAGCTTCTTGTTCCTAATATTAATTCTCTGAACATAGTCCTGTAACCCCATTCTCAGGAGGCTGAAGTAGGGACAGCCTGGGCTACACAGGGGGACTGTCTCAAACAAATCAACAAATGAAAACACAAACCCCACAAACAAACAAATCAGGGACTGGCAAGATGGCTTAGTGGGTACAGTCACTGGCATGACCTCCAAGACGACTGAGGGCCACATGGTAGAGAACTGACTCCAGCAAGCTGTCCTCTGACCCTCGGGTGTCTGCCATGGCATGCTCACACGCGCACACAGAAGGTTTTCCAAGCAGGACACACCCTTTCTACTATAGGTATTTTATCAGGTCATACCATCAAAGAGTGGACACATGTTATCTTGAAATAAATCTGGGGCTTCTCAGGTCTCCACTCTCAGATAAAAAACAGTCAGTGAATTCTAGAATAAAGAATGTGCTTCAATACAGGCCATTTAGTAAAGTCCATATCCACCAGCCATTTGGCAGAGGAACCGTCAAATGGCCTTTAGCCACAAGATGCGCAAAGGCCCAGCGTGCAAAGCAGAATTCCTCTTACCTTCCAAGTGCATCCTGGATGAGCTGCTGCACATCTACCTCCTGCTTCCTCAGGGTGCCAAATGAAGAGCAACTTTCCACCAGGCCTTTGCCTCCAACGTTCAGCTTGACCTTCCCCACGACCGTCCCGATGGTCCCGCTCTTATGGTTCTCAGACTTGCTCTCGTATTTCACGAAGTCTGACTCCACAACCACTGGAAAGAGAAGAACAGAAAGATCTGAGGGCGATAAGGCTGCCTCAGTGTCCTGAGCTGCCCAGCTTCCCTGCAGCCTCTCAGGAAACCCACACCAGCGTACAATTGGCCTTGTGGGTGTTTAGTAAAATCTGATCAGCAGTCCTACATGCTGACTGAACACAGCCCTGGACTGGCCCAGAGTCTAGGGGTGCTCAGCACCTCGTTAGCCACTGTGGTGGTTTACGTTGATTGACAAATTGAAAGGTCTAACATCACTCACAAGACCCCTGGACATGCCTAGGAGAGAGTTTCTGGATTAAGTGAGGTAGGAAAGCCCACTAAATATGGGAGGCGCCATTCTGTGGGGTGCCGTCCCAGACCACATGAGCAGGACATAGTGAGCCGACTGTGGACATGATGTGACCAGCTCCCAATTCCAGGCCTTTCCTGCCGTGAACGGTAACCTCACAGTGTGAGCCGAAACGAACCCTGGCTTAAGTTGGTGTGGTCAGGAATTTTACTGCTACAAGGATCAAAAGTAACCAAGATGGCTGCCTTGAGGTCAAGACTGAAAGGGGATTAATGGAGGACAATGGGTGATACCTGTGCCCACACCGTTGCCACAAAGCCCAAGGGAGAGACAGCATGGCAGATCCTACTGGACAGTCCTTGGAGATCCCTCCTTCCCACCGCCAGTCATGAAGAATAACTGTCTGGTCCTCCTTACACCTCCAGGCAGACATCGTGTTAACATTATATCTGACCTCTAGCCAGAGGTTCAACTCTTTAACCAAGTCTCTCTGCTAAAGTCACCAGACACGCCCCCCCCCCCCCACATTTCCTTCCCAATGAACGAGAACCTCCAGACTGTCTGGCTTTCCATTCTTGTTTCCCAGACCCTAAGGAACACGGCAGCCCCGCCTGGTATTCCAGTGTCAACCAAGTCAGCTGGGAATTGCCTTGTTCCTCAGCCACAATCTAATGCCCTACCACGGAGCTAGCCTCTCCATCTCCATCTGACCACATGCGAGTTAGGGCTCTCAGGGTGCCATCAGGTCCCACCCTCTGCTCCGAACCCTTCAGAGTAACACCTGATGGGGCTGGAGATATGGCTCAGAGGTTAAGAGCACTGTCTGCTCTACCAGAGGCCCTGAGTTCAATTCCCAGCAACCACATGGTGGCTCACAACCATCTATAATGTGATCTGATGCCCTCTTCTGTCATGCAGGTGTATATGCAGGCAGAGTACTGTATACATAAAAAAAAAAAAAAAAAAAAAAGAGTAAAACTGGATTAGCTCACATGTGACCTACCAGCCTTGGTTTCTTCATTCATTCATTCTTTCTTTCTTTCTTTCTTTCTTTCCTCCTCTCCCTCCCTTTCTCTTTTCTCTCTTTGGTGCTCAGTACTGAATCTGGGGTTTTGTTTATAGTAGTCAAATAATCTACTACAAATACGTGCCCCCAGGCCACTGTCCCCATTTTATATATAGCCTCAATCGCCACCATTCAGTCAGGGTACAGGAAGAACACGTGTTGGTATCACAATCCCGCTTTCATGTCCTTCACCAAGGCTTCTCCACGGTCCTGCCTGAGCTTCAGAAGGGACTCCACACCTCCTGGAGCCTGACAGGCTTCCTCCTACTCACCCTCTCCCAGGAGCAGGGACTGTGTGACATAGTGACCTACTTCTGCCAGCTAGCCCCATCTCCTGTGGGTTCACCGTCCTCGTCATAGCACCATAAGCTGGGGGCCAAGCACTCAAAGCATCGGACTATGGGGGAACATGTCTATATTCAACACATATAACAGTCCCCGACACTAGTCACGCAGTGAACAGGGAGAAATCAAGATTGTATTCCTGAAAAGTCACGCCCCCCACCTGCTGAAGAAGTATAGCACTCATACACAGTTCTTTATCATTATCACCTGATGAAAGCGGAGCATTGGGCTCTCAGTGAACCACCAACAATCCAATCACCTCCCTTCCGCCTTCTCATCCCTGGCAACACCCATACCGGTGTGGTGCTGAGGCAAGTGGGAAAAAGCAACAATGAGGGAGCCTCTTAAGCCTGCTCTTCCAGGCCACAGCTCCAGCAGGACTCAGGGCTCAGTGTGAGCTCTGATCTCAGATGATGGACCTATTCAGGAAACCCTTATCTGTGGTGACAAGTGGCATCAGCAGTCCGACTTAAGTCTGCATGGTCTTTCAAGATACCACCAAGTTATCATCTCAGCATCACAGAGAAATTCCAATTACCCAGCAGCCCTTGGTGTATTTTTTTGTTTCCCCTCTTGTTCCAAATTATACCTAGTTATTTTACTGCTCAAAGGGGGCTTTTACCATCAAGTACAGAAACCTGGGGTGGAAGCGATGTGATGACTGATGCTGTCAACTTGAGAGGCTCTAGAGTCACCTAGGAGACAAGTCTTCAAGCACGTGTGAGAGGGGTGGCCTAGAGTAGGTCAACTGAGGGGAGAGAGAGAGGAGAGAGGGAGAAAGAGAGGCAGGGGAGAGACAGACATATGGACACACAGACAGACAGACAATAGGAACAGCTCAGATGCCCCTTCAACTAGGGTTAATAAAAAGTAAGCCACAAGTGCCCCATTTGTAGACAGGGCATCTCATCCAACTGCCACCATAAATGCCAGGCCAGTCTCTTCAGCAAGCCCCTCTACAGCCAGTTTTGGATCAACTTGAGGGACTATCCTGCTCCCCTCAGAAAGAAACAGAACTCTGCACACCCTTCTGATCAGTTCACGAGATTTTTAGTCTCAGCACCAAACCAAATGTTGTACAGGGGAGCCATCCATCCCACTTATGTCAAGTGGCTCTAGCATTTATAATGAGTACAGTGAACTTTTATGCCCACGCTATCACTTCTAAAGCACTAAGGTACAGCATTTCACTTCAGGTGTGCATAATTGTGATCAGTAAGAGACAAAGGAAAAGAATTCAGTGTAAGGCACACCTCCATTCCAGATGCCTAGAGGAGCCACTCTCTGTTTGGGGACCAGTCACTGAACTTCACCAGGAAACGTACCTGGACTGAGACCGTGCCCTTCTGTGAGAACATCTCCCAGGGTGACAGATAAAAACTGGTACTTGGGTCTCTGCCAGCACCAGTATCTCTTCTTCTTGGTCACCAGACTTAGAAGCTGCAGCTTGTCAGAGTCATTCAAGTGAGAGACTGAAATCAGGTCTCCTCCAGCGTCAACTTCTTTAAGAAAATTCCGAGTTGCTTTGGCAAACATTGTGTTGGGTTGAGACTACCTGAAAAGATAAGGTTACCATAAAGTCAAATGGGGAGCTGTTTTGTGTTTATATTTTCTACAGTCATTACAGTTAGCATGAAAGAATGTGTCCTATCCAAGAAACCCACTAATGTGACTTTAGTTGATCACAATGAAATCAGATTGAAAAAAGGGAAAAGATGAAATTGAGACATTGAAAGATAATATGTTTCAGACAGGATAGGCTAGGTGGGACTTCAAAAGCAAGCAACCCTGAAATCCCAGTGGCTTACAGCAATACAAGTTTATTTGTTGAGCTGGGCTTGATGGTCTACATCTGTAATCCCATGAAGCAGAAGCAATAGAGTTAACACAAGTTCAAGGCCAGCGTGGCCTACATAGTGGGTTCCCCTTGGCCTTGACTCAGATGAAAATTATTTGTTGCTTACACTGCACATCAACACAGGTGGAACAGGAACTGGTCTGGTTTTTCTTTTCTTTTTTGGAAGTTTTGTTTGTTTGGTTTGTTTGGTTTTTGACAGGATTGCCTGGGACTCATTGTTATATATAGCTCCCAAATATTCAATCAACAGCAAATTAGAGATATTAAAAAATAATTGCATAGCCAGGCAGTAGTGGCACATGCCTTTGATCCCAGCCCCCAGGTGGCAGAGGCAAATGGATCTCTATGAGTTTGAGGCCAGCCTGGTCTAAAGAGCAAGTTCCAGGATAGTCAGGACTACACAGAGAAACCCTGTCTCAAAAAACCAAAATAACAACAACAATAATAAATGTATCTGTATTGAACATTGCAGGCTCCCCTTAAAACAATGTTATAATAAGCAAAAGATAAATTCCATAAACAATATACAGGTGATTTAAATATACCAGATGCTGTGTGTAGGATGTATGAAAACTTTACACCATTTTGTAAGAGGGCTGGCTAAGGGAGGTACTCCATGTTGTCAAGTCCAGCCCGGCTTCATCCTGGAAAGCCACCTCAGTCAATGAGGGGATGGAGGAGGACAGACACACAGACACTTGCACTAGGAGCAGGCTATGCTCATTCTGGTAAATCAGCTTCTACCGTAACATGGAACTTCAGAGCGTTCATTTCCTACACCCAGAATCCGAATCGAGGGGGCTGGGTTATTGTATATGGCTGGACAAGAAGACGGGGTTAGCCAGTCATGACAGGAGGGCTCTGTAGGAAATCAACCTGAGGCCGTAGACATCTGGAGGAGAATAGCATTTGCACTTGGTAGAGGAGGGCATGCCATTTCCCTCGGAGCCTTGGAGGCAGTCCCTCCCCATAGGTCTGAGGCATCAGGGTCCTTCACATGGCCATTCCCAAGCCAACAATACTCATCCCCTCTGGGCGTTATCCACTCCCCACACTTTCGCCCAAGGCCTCCTCCACTTCCCCACACCATCCAACCCGTGAGTGGTATCTAGGGACCACTGCAGTCCTGTGAAGGTTCAAAGACAGATTTCTTCTACCCTGTGTGATCTCTCCTACTCAGAAATGAATACTAGCTAGCTATAAAATTTTTAGCCCAAAAATAAAATTACTGAGTTGGAAGGAAAAAGGAAGCCAGGAAGATGTACAGGGAAAATAGTACATTAGTGGGAGAAGTATAGGCCAATCAGTGTGCTGACTTTCCAGAGCCTCACACCAGCACAAGCGAAAGCTAGCAGTAAACCATGATTTCTCCGAAGAAAATAAAAACCATAAAAATGGTAGGGAATGCACAGAGAAGTATTTTTGCAATCGTAGGGGAAAGGGACATTTATAAAGACAGATGGCAACCTGAGTAAGTATTCCCATATTTATGACAAGAGTAGTTATTTAAGAACAGTGCTTAGAGGCTGAAGAGATGTTGCAGTGGGACTTGTTTTGTTTCTAGCATCCACATGGAGGCTTACACCTGCCCAAAACTCCAGTTCGATGGGACCTGATGTCCTCTTCTGGCCACTACAAGCCCTACATATATCTGGCACACAGACAACATGCAGTCAAAATACCCTTATATAAAATAAAATTAATAAATGCTAAAGCAAGCTTTTACACTTAATACCCAAGTATAAATAAAATATTATAATTTATATCCCATAAATTGAACATAGTTAAATATATACATATCTACACAGATTTCAAGTCACATATTTAGTAAACATTACATAAAAAGCACTTTCATCTGCTTGGGATTTTATTTTTGTTTCTTTGCTTTTGTTTAGACTTTTGTTTTTTAAAGATGTGCATGTAACAGCCTAGGCTAGCCTCAAAACTTGTAATCCTCTTGCCTTACCTCTCCCTAATATTGAGATTATAACTGTGTGTCGCCATGCCTGGCTGAAATGGCTTTTTAAGACTATCTACAATCAAGTAAAAAATGTCTAGTACACAAGAACTAGCACTTGCATTCTTGACCCGGAACTTGGCTGATCACGTGGCCACATGCCACTCCAGAAGTGAGGAGCCAAGAGCAGACTCGGACTTTACCCTGGTTGATTCGTCTTCTCTGGGGTTTCAGAAACATCTGCCTTCCCTGTTTCTGCAAAGTACCTTTTCCTCAGTTACTATGAGGCAGTAGCTGCTTGGCTCTCGTATAATCAGCATTAAAAAAAAAAAAAAAAATGACATTTGAGGAGAAGCAAAGTTCCTGTCTGAAATAACGGGCCGCAAACACTGACTAAGAATTTTGCCTTCATTGAACATTCCTTTATTCGTTTGCCAAGCTGTCAGTTGAGTCACTCATTAAGAATTCTTGAGAATGCACTAGGTTCTGGGTTGAAGCACTTAAAAACCCACTAGTTTTAGGCTGGGCTTGGTGGCTCATGCCTGTGATGCAAGCATGCAAGGAAGCCAGGAAGATAGTTGTAAGTTCTAAACCACTAGGCTGCACCAGTGGGAGTGTCAGATGAGCAAGATCTGTGGAAGGGTGTGACTAGAGAGCAAAGGTGATCAGCACTGTCACTTAGATCTTCTAAAAAAACAAAACAAAAAACAAAACAACAACAACAAAAAAAACCCAAAGTGATATGGGAGCAGGAAAAGGTGCTTGCTGCCAAGTCTGATGTCCAGAGTTCAATTCCAAGACCCACACAGAAGAAGGAGGGAACTGACACCTGCAGATTTTCTTCTCACCTCCATAGTTGCACACACACACACACACACACACACACACACACACACACACACACACACACACACACAACTGTAAGCAAGGGGCAGGTAAGTAGGAGAGAAACAGACTAGACATGGACGGGAAACTATGATGCTCTAAACGGTGTCAGTATTCTAAGGGGGAAGATACAGCTTTTGTGGATTCACCAGAGTTCTGATTGGGTGACCAGTGATGACACAAGCTAGGAGGACCACCAGGATGTCCTCCAGTCTAGGTAGGTGGTGAGTAACAAAATAGCTTGGCTAGTAGCCAAGAGACGGATTCAGGAGACTGTGGGTAGCAACTGCCATGACAATCTGAGGGACATGGTGCAGGATTTGTTGTGTCACAAAGAACTTTAAACAAAACCGGGTTTCCCCTTTAGCGTGTGAAAAGTCATCCGGCAGGCAGAATAGTCTGTTTCTGTTTTCCCTTGCTGCTGGGGTCATTATTTTTATAGTTTCTAGATTCTTTTCTGAGACAAGCTGAATGGGAGTCCACAAACATATCTTCACATCAAAAGGATCTCCATGACGGTGGCATCAGGCTTGCTGTAAAAAGCGAACTGAAGCCAGATGCTGTGAAGACACAGCTGTGGTAACGGCACCAACTCTCCCAGAGAGGTCAGTGCGTTAAGAAGGGGCACTTCAAATCAGTTTTTAATGGGACTTTCCCATTCTAACATCAAACCTGGCCAAATGCCTTCTTGACAGAGTAGGTTGCCTTGGGGGGTTACTGAGAGCCCTCCACACTTGCTGTTTCTATATTGTGATATAATCTATAGATTACATATTTACAGTTGCATTCTACTCTTTCCCTGCGTGTATTATGGCTTAGTGACCCTGTCATATGTAGCTCATCACTTGATTTATTTTTTCAATTTCTGCTATTAAAAAAAAAAAAAATGTCTCCATCCAGATGTGGTGGCTCAACCTCGTGATCCTTGTACTACGAAAGGCTGAAATGGGAGGGTTGACATGAGTTTGAGGCTAGCCTGGGCTAACAGGGAGTTTCAGGCCAATCTAGACTATAGAGAAACCATATTTAAAAAAAATTAACAACCAAACAAAATGCCACTAAATATTCCTTCATAGATGGGCAGCGGGATCTGGAGACTGGAGCCCTAGAGAAGAGACCGCAAGTCAAGGGGTAGGCGCACTTGTAACCCCAGAACTTCTTCCATTCTTTGGTCCAAGAACAATGAATCTGCTATTACAGATGTTCCTGAAAATGAACAGCATCTGTATTAGCAACGATGGGCCTCAGACATTAAGAATCTTTGCCAGTCTCACAGGTGAGACATTGAGTCTCTCTTATTCTGCATTATCTGAATACAAATAAAGCAAACATCTGTTATTTTGTTCCAAGCCTTAAAAAAAGCATTTCTCTGTCTTAAAAAAAAAAAAAAAAAAAAGTTGTTGGTTTTGCAGTTGTTTTCTTTGCTAGTTAATGTTTATGGGTGGTTTTCTTGCATCTCTGACTGTGCACCATGTTTGTACCCAGGAAAGCTAGGAAAGGGCACTAGGTCCTCTAGAACTGTAGTTATCAAAGCTGTGAGTAGCTATATGGGTACTAGGAATTGAACCCGGGTCCTTTGGAAGTGCAACCAGTGCTGTTATCCACTGAGCCATCTCTCCAGCCCCTATTGTTTTCTACATGCCTAGCTTTCTTTTGTTTTTTAAAATATTATTTTATTTTTAGATTTTATGTGTGTGTGAGTGAGTGTGTGTGAACACTGTGAGAACAGGAGTCCTTGGAGGCCATGGGAGGCTGTCAGCCCCACTGGAGCTAGAGCCTCAGGCAGCTGTGAGGCACCTGATGTGGGCCTTGGAACCAAACCCAGGTCTTCTGAAAGAGCATTAGGTGCTCAAGCACTGAGCCATCTCTCCAGCCTGCTCATCTTGTGAAACAGGGCCTCACATTGTAGCCCAAGTTAGCTTGGAACATGCCTCAAACTCAAAGCAATATTCCTGCCTCTGCCTCTCCGGTGCTGACTTTAGGCATGAGCTGCCATGCCCAGCCATGGAAGTTTTGGTTTTGTTCTTAAAGGTTTAGAGACAGGGTCTCCATTTGGTCAGAATGGCCTCAAATTCACCATCCTCCCATCTCGGCTTCCCAAAGGTTGAAATACAGTTATGTGTCACCATGCCTGGAGACTTTTGCTAAAAAACAGAAGGATTAGCCAAAATACAGGCTAGAAATTTGACCCACCCAAGTTTATCTCGTGACATTAGGAGGCATCGCATTGCCACCATCATACCACTCACCCAAGACAACTGACTACACGCTCAAGTGTGCAACATGAACAAAGGAGCTAGAACAGCGGTTCTCAATCTGTAGGTCCCCACCCCTTTGGGGGGCCACATGTATATCAGCTGTTTACATTACTATTCCTAACAGCAGCCAAATTAGTTATGAAACAGCAATAAACTGATGCTAGGTTGGGAGCCGCCACATCATTAAGAACTATATGAAAGGGTCACAGCATTAGAAAGGTTGAGAATCGCTGCTCTAGAACCCGATAGAAGGACCTAGAGCCCACCCTGCCCCATAACATGGAAACACAGTTACATCTCCACTAACCAGAAATCAGATTTTAAATTCAAACTTCCGTAATGCTCCAGCTCGGAAGTTCACGACAGTGGCCTCAGGGCTGTGCATGTGAAAAGCCACTGAGCTTCATATCTGGAGCAGGTCCTACATGCTTACCCAGAGCTTAAGAATTACACTGACAAGGTTTAATTCACCTGCCTGGCTGGCTGGCTTCCCAGACAAAGCAGATTTGTGCATAAGCAGTCTATGTGAATGTGGCAAAGGCAGAGGCAGACTCCTCTCCTCTCCTCCTCCCTCTCCTCCTCCCCCTCATCTTCCTCCTCCTCTTTCTTTTTCTTCTTCTTCTTCTTCTTCTTCTTCTTCTTCTTCTTCTTCTTCTTCTTCTTCTTCTCTCTCTCTCTCTCTCTCTCTCTCTCTCTCTCTCTCTCTCTCTCTCTCTCTCTCTCTTTCTCTCTGACAACAGCTTGAGGCCGGCATTGAACTCCACAGCCTGCAGTCTCTGCTTTCCAAAGGTAGGATAGGCTTCTTCTTCAGATCTCTGGCCTTGCCACAGCCATCCCTGTATTCTAGGGAAGAGACCACGACACCAAATACACCACACAAAGAGCAGAACCAACACATGTTGGGTTCCTGCTCTCTGCCAGGCAACGAGCAGGATGCTTTTGTGTCTTCCCTCGTTTGCTCTGCATAACAATCCTGAAGCAAACACTTTCAACATACTGCAGATGTGGAAACTGAAGGTCAGATATGTTAAGTAATTTCCCCAAGTTCTTGGGAAAGAGCCCACATCTGAGGCAAGCCTGATGCTGCCGAGAGCTGGACTTGCTTTCCCCTGCTCAACATGAACGGGGCCACACAGCATCCATATAGCGTGAGAGCAGTGTCACAAACCGTGGCAAAAACAAGACCACTCTGTCACCCTGGTCAACTATAGACCAAGCACAAATGTTCTCCAAATCACACCTTCCTCCCAGTCTGGCCTGTGACTCATGGCTGCTTCTTGACCAGCCCTAGCTACAGCCTCACTCTGCCAGGATTTCCACCTAGCAATGATGGGTGAAGAGAGGCAATCAGAAGTGTTTCCCACTTACAGTCACCCTCCAATCCAGAGCAAAGACATCCCTCTTAAGTCACTGACAAGCCACACTCCCCCTTGCTGCAAGGAACAATAAAATCCAACAGATCCAAACCCCAGTAGCTTTCACTAGAGGACCCTGAATACCCACCAAGAGAATTAGTGCTGAACCAAGAAGATCCCTAGACCCCATAGCAACTGCTTCTGAGCATCCTGCTCCGATGGTCCCTGGTCAATATTTGATTCTTTAATTTGGCAGCATATGATTCATTTGGTAAAGACAGCCTGTGTCTGGAAAGCCCAGCTTCAGTTATGGTGGAGACAAGGCCATTGCCTTGGGAGGGAAAAGTATCTTTTCTTGCCAAAAGTGTGTGAAACGAAACAAAACAAAACAACAAAACCAAATGGTGGTCAGAGGATTGAGTCTGAAAAAAAAAAAAAAAAAGCAGACTGAAGACGGCAGCAAAGGCTTTTAGGAGTAGGAGTGGAGAAGAATAGAACAGAGTTTAGAGAGAGACAGAGGGAGCCGCTGGGTACTCAGAGCTAGAAAGGCTGAGGCAGGAGAATTACAAATACAAGAGCATCCTGTCCCTCATAGTGAGATATCTCTTTTAAATGTCTTAATTTTCTACGGTAAAGCAGATATGGCAGTAGGCCGAGCACACCTGTAATCCCACCGACTGGGTACCGGAGAAGCCCAGAGGATCAGAGTTCAGAGTGCTCAAGGGCAGGACTCCATCTCAAAAAAAATAGAAGAGTCACACACACAAAGGAGGGAGCGCTCCAGTGTCCCCAGAGTTCAAAAAAAATACTCTGTGGTCAGTACACAGTTTTCCTCTTGAAGCCAGCCTTCCTGGATGGAGTCCAGGCACTCTGTGTCACTCTTCCCTCTCAGATCGAATCAGGGGTCCAGGCCCAGTGTCTCCCGGAAGCTATTCTTTGTAAGAAGCGCTTGCAGGTGATGGATGTTGAAGAGGATTCATTTTATTGTACATCCAGGTGCTGTTCCTCCAACCTCTATGATCTTTTCTTTCTACTCCCAACTCTGCCTGGGGTTTGACTGTTTTCCCTGGCTCCCCCTGTCCCAACACATCCTTCCCCACAGTCTCTCCAAGTTCCATCCAGACTGGCTGGCTGCTTTGTTCAGGCTCCAGCAAAGCCTGGGAGTGGCCCACTTCGGTCTTTCCCTGTGGGGTGCAAGTGGGAAGAGCTCCTCCCCAAACCCCCGACTCCTGCTGGAGGCAAAGGGCCTTTCAAGGCAGAGGTTCAATCGGTTACCCTGGGGTTAGGCTGGACCCACACCTTCCTCTGCCTGTCTCTGGCTTTTCTTCCGGCACATGCACACGCCTGGATCCTTCCAGACACCCGAGAGCGATTAGAAGACAAAGAATGGATGCGCGGGATTTGGTGGGGGACTTGATGAGGTAGGGGTGTCAGAGAGCACCAGCTGCATTTGGCCACGTTCCAGGACCACAGGAGTGGCCATGAGGACGCAGGGAGGGGGCAAGGATGGGATAGAGATCAGGGCGGAAATGGGACTATGGGTAAGAAGGAGCAGCTGTCGCTGCTGAAGGGCAGGGGTTGAAAAAGGGGACTACTTTCCCAATCACCGGCCTCGGGAAGGAGCAAGGGAGTCCCCCAGAGTGATGGAACGCCCGACAATTTGCCCCAGGCCGGGACATCACAGCAGGAGGAGGGGAGAGAAACACAAGCAGAAACCGCAGCTCGCGCCCGCTGTCACTTACCCGCGCGCCGCCGCCGCCGCCGCCTGGTCCTGCGTGTGTGGTTCCGGCACGCGCACGCTCCCGGGACACACAGGGAAAGGATCAGGGCGGGCCTGGACCTTTGCTCGGTCCTACCCCTAGGAGCCTCAGCCAGGCCACAAGCTGAGAGACTGAGCAGGAGGCGGGGACCTGGGAATCCTGGCAGCAAAAGCAAGGGCTCCAGGCAGTGAGCGAGGCTGCTGCTGACCGGACCCAGCTTCTTCAGGGGACTCCAAGGTTACCAAACGCACGAATGAGCTTGTGGCTTACTGGCCACAGATGCCTCATCCCTCCCAAGCTCCCGCTTCCCCACACCCCTGGATTTGAACTTGAGGGTGGCTTTTCAGTTCCTCGGGGAAACTCCCACCTTGGTCTTGGGAACCCTTGCACTTGCTTGGTGTTGTGAGTAGCCAAACCAGAGGGTAAGCTCTCTGAAGGCAGAACCAAGTCTCTCTCACCTGCAGCTGCTTGCTAAATCGAGGGAGGGAATTGGAGCAGAATGTTGTGTTCCCGCCCCGCCCCCAGTCAATCTTTATAGGATGTTCTTTCCGTCGCAATAAACAGCAGAAAAAGAAAATCCTCCCTCTGCCCTCCCCCCACCCCACCCCTGATTTACACTCATAGAGAGCTGAGCGTTTTTGTGTCAGGCTGCTACAGAGGTGGGCTCTCCTTTGGACAATTCCCCTCAAACCTCTCTTAACTACACACACTACTAGGGCCCACAGGGAGCCTCAGTAGCTCCTTCCTTACTTCAGGAAGCTCCTTTGCTCCATCAGCAATCGCTATACTATAATACCCATTTCTTCCCTAAATGTTCATCTCATAGAGAACAGTAACTTTCATCTGCTTTGTTCACGGTGTCCAGCTCCAAACCTGAAGCCCATTGCATAGTAGATGCTCAGTAAACTACACTTGGATTAACAAACGGCTGGTGAGATGGCCCCCATGTAAAGGTGCCTGTCTCCAAGTCTGTCTGCATGAGTTCGGTCCCAGAACCCACACAATGGAAGAACTGACTCCTACAAGTTACCCTCTAACCACCACACATGCAATGGCACATACACAGGTGCCCACACATGTATGTATATAATAAAAAAAATTTTTTTTAGAGAAATTAACTATCTTTTTTTGCTTCTTGGACGGGGCAGGTGGGGATGGTGGGGTGGTCTTCATAAGTTACCCAGTTTCAAGATTTCTTTTCTAGCGACATTAATTAAGCCCTGTAAGAGGATGAAGACCGCTTTTAGTGTCCATTGCCTTCTAACCTGGCCAGTTAGCGTAAAGTCATCCTCAGAACCGGTCCTCGAAGTGCTCATCCTGCAGTCCCCAGTTCTGTCCGGCCAGCTCTCCACTCGCCAGAGTTGCTCCTCTGGTCCCTTGTTTTGTCCATGTGACTAGGTGCTGAAAGGAAAGAAAAATCCAATCTATTCTAGCCTGATCAAACGAATTTTAAGGTCTATTTTGTTGGCCCGTTGGCTGATGGTACGGTTTGAAAGTGCTCCCCAGAATCCAAATCCATGAACAGCACTGAGGGGGGCACTGTTAAGGGGTGGTTAGGATACGAAGACTCTGCCCTCAGGGATACTGTTGATAAAGGGGAAGGTTGGTTGTCATGGAAACTGGTTCTCATCAAAGGAGGTTAGCACCCCTTCTCCATCCCACCTGCCCCTCTCTTCCCTTCTCTTCTACCTCCTGTTTTGGGATGCCTGGGAAGGAGGGTGATCTAACACAACTTGACCATGGACTAATCAGCCTTAAGAGCTGCAGGAACTAAAACCTCTGTTCTTTATAACTTACTCAGCCTCAGGAATTCTGTTCTAGTCTCAAAAGCCAAGTGAGGGAAGTGCCAACTTGATTGTTATTTATCAGAGCTTATCATCTAACCATTACGATCAATTTTGGATTCAAGCTGAATAAACAAGGGGTGTGAGACACAAACTGGGAGGGACGTGATGGTGACAAGTTTAACTTGGACAGGGAGCATAACATAGATAAACGCGGGGTCCCGGGAACCGAACTCTGGTCGTCTGCAAGAGCGGGCTGTACTCTTAACCTCAGAGCCATCCTCCTGTCAGTTGCCAGCGTAGATCTGCTTCTGCCTTCAGGGTGTCCAGACACATTTGTACAGCTGGCCGGACTGAAAGGAAAGGAGCTTAACCAGGCAGGTGGGTAACACAAGACCTTGGTCGTGGTGAACGCGGGAGAAACAGCCTTCTCCGAGATGGTTTTAAGTGCAGCACCTCTCTTTATTGGGGGTGAATAAGGATGATATAAACCTTGGGTAGGGGTTTTTCTGGGTGAATGTACATCATTGGCTGGGGCCAAAATGCTTGCTGGATATGGCCTTATAAGCTGAGAGGAAGTTTTAACCTGAACTCTGGCCACCAGGCTACATGACTACCTCAAGAGTGGCGGGGGTGGGGGTCATATAGGCTACGTGCACCAGGACACATGAGCCCAAAACAAGGAGGGAGTGGTCCTTATTCCTAGCAGTCACAAGAAAAGATTTTTCAGGAGTTGGACACATCCTGATCTCACTCTAACTCCAAGCTGCCCTTCTCCTCCTTCCCTGGCCCCGCCCTGCCCCACCCTGCATAGCTCCCCTGTCCCCACAATCTCCCCAGATCCACATTTTAATTTTTACATTAGACTTGTGCTGCTGCTATCACTAAATAGCATATTTGAAGAGTTCAGATGCAACAATCAAAACAAAATATAGGATTCTAATCTCAGACCAGCACTGGTATGTTCCATTAGGAAGAGGAGGTGTGGGAACACTCTCACTGCAGACAAGTTGGGGTGCTTGTGTTGTTGGCAAGTATTTGCTTCTCAGAAGATTCAAGGCATAAGCTGTTTCAAGTTACAGATCTTGCTCAACACTCTGCTATTCACCGGCTATTCCCGTTTCTACCCCAGAGTAAGCTGATGTCCCAGTTATCAATGGCTTCCTGACAAGCTGGTCCCAAACTTTGTAGCTTGAAATGTCGTTTTCTTATACCTCCCAGTTTGCAGGCTGCAACTTTGGGCTGGGCAGCTACACAATCTTTAAGTTCCATATGACAGTAACTGAGGTTCCTCCAAGGACTTTTGCTGCTAACGGCTGATGGCCTGGTCTGAAAGGCATAGGATAGCTTCACCAGTATTTAATCCCCTCAGGGTGCTGTAACAATGTACTATGGATGGCATGGCCTGTAAACAGCAGAAGTTTGTGATTCACAGTTTACAGTAGTCTCCAAGCAAGGGACTGGCAGATTGCATGCCTATTAAGACCATTTCCTGATCCTTAGGTTGTGACAACTACCGAGTTGTTTTGTCACATGGTAGAAAGTGCCACTCATGGATATACTCCCTGCTTAGATCCCCCACCTGCTCATGCTGTCACATGGCTTATTAATCTGCAGCATATTCTTTTTCTTTCTTTCTTTCTTTCTTTCTTTCTTTCTTTTTCTTGAGACAGGGTCTCTCTGTAAAGCCTTTGCTGTCTTGAACTCACTTTGTAGACCAGGCTGGCCTCGAACTCACAGCGATTCACCTGCCTCTGCCTCCTGAGTGCTGGGATTACAGGCATGTGCCACCACAGCCAGCTTCGGATAGCATCTTCAACAAAAAAATAATCAATCTGTAGAGAGAGAGAAGAATCAAGAAAGGCCTCGGTGGGTTTCCAGCAGTGGCAAACTGTGGGGAAGATGAATATGTGGAGAAAACCAAGTATGCGGGGTTTGCGTGCAGGCTCCAGTGTGCCACCGCTCTGGTCTTATGATTCTAGGACAGTCACCGCCAGAGGACAATTCCTATCCTTCCATTACTCAGAAAAGCAGAACAGAAGAGCCATTTCTTTGTTGCTGCTTGATTGCCATTAGCAAAAGGAACTAGTATGGCAAATCGGCATATTTTGGGGTGACGTCTCTGGATCTCCTTTAGTAACAAGCAATATACTAGGCTACTGAGGACAGGAAGGTGAGCATGAGAAATGTGGCTTTTCCACCAGCATCCCAGTTCCCCAGTAATGACTCAAAGATGTATTTATTTGTGAAGAAATGTCTAGGCTATAAGCTTTGGCTTTTCCCCCAACTAGCTCGTAACTTATATATCCCGTTTAAACTATTCTCTGCCTTCTATGGCTAGCTACCACGCCTCAGTTTCAGGTGTCCAAATTCTTCAGAGTCCAGGGCAAACTTCCCGCCTCTGACTATCTCCCAGAGTTCCAATCTCTCTACTGGAACTTTCCCCCTTCTATTTCTTGCCCTTTGCTAATAGGACATCAGCTTTTTATTGATAAATGATGCTTCTGCACAGTACACAAGAGATAATCCCCACAGCCCTCCATGTCCACAGAGCTTTACCGTTTTCCTGCTTCCGCAGAGGCAGAAGTGATGGAGGGCAGTGGTGGGGAACTGCAGGCTGGGGCGTGTAGCTTAGTAGATGAATAAAGGCAATCCACTCATGAAAAGTAAGTTAGGATATGGTGACATCAAAATAAACCCCTACATCATAAAGACTCAAGTGCATTATTTGTGAGTGAATGCCTAAGCCATAGCTCATGATTTACTCAGTGAATAACCGAAGGTGGTTCCAGATGCAGGAGGTAGAAGTCAGGGAGGATAGGTTCTCTGGGGACTGGGCTGGTGAAGGAAGGCTCTGATATAGTGTACTGATTGCTTTTGTGTCAACTTGACACAAGCTAGAGCCATTAAATTGATTATCAAAGCGGCATATACGCAGTCAGGCCAGAGCTGCCTTCTGTGAAAGCAGAAGCAAGTCAGTAAGCAGCACCCCTCCATGGCCTCTGCATCAACTCCTGCCTCCAGGTTCCTGCCTTGTTCGAGTTCCTGTCCTGACTTCCTTTGGTGGAGCAATGTGGAAGTGTAAGCTGAATAAACCCTTTCCTCCCCAACTTGCTTTTTGGTCAGGGTGTTACACTGCAGCAGTAGGAAGCCTGACCCAGACACATTGTAACTTGCAATGAGCGGCAGGGGAGTAGCTGTTGGCTCCTTGCCCCGCCATAAGGGGGTTATTTTCAGAGGCCAGCAGCCAGGCTCAGAAGGCTGGAAAGACCACATGTAGACATACCCCTTTAATTCCAGCATTCAAGATGAGAAGGCAGGGGGATCTCTGAGGATTAGTGGCCAGCCTGGTCTACATAATGAGTTCCACCCTGCCTCAAAATATTTGTTTGTTTGTTTGTTTACTCACTTACTTACTTATTAGTCTGTAAACCCAATAAAAAGACAGTAGCAAACTCAGCTACAAAATGCCTTAGAGGGCAAAGAACCCTTAGCTGCCTTGGCTTCCGTGGGCATCTGGGGCATCCCAGACAGCTGGGCTGATTTCAGTTAAATGGTATTTCTTCAGTTTGTATAAACAGTCTGTTTTCTACAAAGCAGTCTTTTCCTACTCCTCAGCCTGGCTAAAGGATAGTGGGGAATCCAGAGGACACCGCAGCTATGCTAGGCAAGGGGAGTGGCGTTTTCATCTAGAACAGTTTATTACCAATAAAGCTTTTTAGTGGGGATGTAATTGGAAGATTGACAGAGGGAGTTGTGGACATAGTCTCTGTGTGGCAAGGTCCCCAAAAGGCTAATTGCCATGGAAAAAGCAATTTGGCAAGAAAACATTGTCTTGGCATCTGACTCCCACCTGATTACTCTTTAAGCACACCAGCCAGATCTGTCTGTTAGTGTGACCAGCGGAAGGGGATACGGAAACACTCTGGGAGCTGAATACCTTCCGCCTGTGCACCTTGGGGCACACGGAAGGGGTTATTGTTGTTTGTTTGTCTTTCTTCGCTGCTGGTAGACTGGGAACAATTTTTCCTACAATCACACTTTGAAATCTTCACTCTTCTCTTTTTCTCCTCAAAGGACTGCACACGTAAGTTCACAGGCAGCCTGGTTTCTCTGGAGAATTTAGGCAGCCAGCAGGAAGCGGGCGCTCAGGACTTCCTGTTTCAAGCGGCTTTGCTCCTCACCTTCGATGGTCAGCTTCCTCACACTAGAGACAAGAAAAACCCCAGTGCCTTCGAAATCATGCCAGTGCCAGCAGCTGACTGAGATGAGGTGACAGACAGTGTGGCTTTTGAAATGGCATGGCTGTTTAGTCTGACTCTCATCTCTGCCTGCTGTCCCGCTGTCTCCGCTCCTCCAAGCCTCAGTTTCCTTATTGTAAAGTAATGATGATGCCACCCAACTCCCAGGTCACTGGGCTCCATTGCTGGCCACTCACTGATGCCTTGATATAGTAACTATGCTTATTAATGTTTGTGCCCTGGATCTTCATTAAGTTTTGCAAACAGAATTGAGGACTTTTCAAGCACTTGAACAAAGCCACGTCCCCAGCCCAAACACGCCTACTGTGGCTACAGGTTTGGCTTGCTGCAAGGGTGGCTTCCCTTCACCCGGAAGGGAACAACTGTGGATAAACATGCTCCAGCCTTCCACAAAGAGCAGGAACTTGAGGAGAAGGAGCCGCGCAAGGCAAGAAGGCAGGCTTAAGAACTCATGAGGTTCCATTTCTCATCTCTCTCTTCTCAAGCCAAAGCCCACCCCTCAAGAACTAGAACCAGGCGAGACCTAAAGAGTCCCTAGAGAGGTTGTGTGCAATGCTCACAGTAAGACATCAGCATTGGGCTAGGGATGTAGCTCAGCTGGGAGAGCGCTTGGCTGGCATGCACAAACCCTTGGGCTCCGTTCCCTATCCATCCAAACAGGGTGGTAATACAGACCTATAATTCTAGCACTTAGGAGGTGGCAGCAAAAGGATTAGGAGAAATTCAAGGCCAGCCATGTTAAATTAGAGGCTACACTGGGCTACATGAAACCCTGCCTCAAAACCAAGGGCCTGGGGAGATGACTCAGTGGATATAGTACTTGGCATGTGAGCGTAAGGACTGGAGTTCAGACCCGCAACAGCCACAAGAAAGCAGAACTGACACACAGTAACCAGCTGAGCCCAGCTCTTGGGAGGTGGAGACAGATGCCTAGGGCAAACTAGCAGGTAGACAAGGCAAAGCAGCAAGCTCCAGGTTCAGCAGGAGAAACTTCCCAAATAAATGAAGTGATGGAAGAAGACACTTCAAGTCAGCCCCTGACACCCCCACAGATGCGTGCACACAGGCAAGAGTGCATCTGCATACAAATACAAGGCCAGCCTGAACTACATAGCAAGTTCCAAGGGTTTATGGGCTAAAGAGGAGACCCTGTCTGAAAAGAACAAAACAGAACCACAACACAAAGGCAACAGTGGAATCTGGCTAGGACTTGAGGATTTGAACTCAGGCTGCAGTCCATATTTGAACTTTAGACTTCTGCCTGATAGGCAGATTGGGGATGGATCAAACATCTAACTATAGCCCTCCAGCTTTTTACTTTCCAGCTGATTAAGATTTATTTATCCTGCCAGGCAGTGGTGGTTCATGCCTTTAATCCCAGCACTTGAGAGGCAGAGACAGGCAGATCGCTGTGAGTTTGAGGCCAGCCTGGTCTACAAAGTGAGTCCAGGACAGTCAAGGCTACACAGAGAATCCCTGTCTCAAAAAACAAAAAACAAAAAAACAAACAAAAAAAAGTTTATTTATTCAAAGCAGGTTATTCCTTCTGTTTGGTTTTTGTGCACAGTTTTTTGTTGTTGTTGGTTTGGTTTTAAGACTGAATATTCCTGTGGTGCCCAGGGTGGGCCCCACCTCTCTATATGGCTAAGGCTAACCCCAAACTCTCAGTCTTCCTCCCTCAGGATTCTGAGCAGTGGGGCCACAAGCCTGTGATGCCTTGTCTAGCTCTTCAGTTCTTCAGAGTTCTCCCACAGTGGCTCCTAAGTAGCCCATGTGGTCCAGCCAAGTGGTTTATTGTATCCCATCTTCGTATTAAAGTACATCATTTTTGAGTGGAGAGTGGGGACTGACTGTCACATGAACTCTTGTGCCCCATATTTGACCATGTCTCCTTGATGCGGAGGCCCGGTGGCACTCAGGGGAAGGATAGCAGGCTACCAAGAAGAGACTTTATTCCCTATGAGCATGTACAGGGGGAGGAGGTCCCCCTCAGTCATAGTCATAGGGGAGGGAAATAGGGTAAAAGTGGGAGGGAGAGAGGAGTGGGAGGATAGAAGGGAGGGGATAACAATTGAGATGTAATATGAATGAATTAATAAATAAATAAATTTTAAAAAATAATAAAGTACCTCATTTGGATTGGGCTGATAGTCCATGCTTATGACCATAGTAGCCAGGAGGATCCATAAATCCAAGGTAGCCTGCACTCTAGCAGAGCTCTCTACCCAAACAAACAAAACAACAAATTCAAAACAAAATACTAGCCAACCAGCAGACAGACAAAAGCGAACAGGAATGGCCAACTGAGAAAGGAAGAACAAAGTTTTTGTGAGTTCTAGACACTGGGTTTTCTGTAACAGTAGGAAGAAAGGTATAGTGTGGCTTTAGAGTGAATTTCAAGAAAGGGAGGTGTTCTTAGAACTTTCTTGTATGTTTAGTAAGGGCTCTGTCATGCCATGTAAATTGTTCTAAACAACAGCAACCATGATAGAGTTAAAAAATCTGGGATAAAATTACGTTTAAAATCTTTTATTATCCAGTATCTGCAACAACCGAAAACACTTTCCTACCTCACGGTTTAGAGCCAATTCCCTCTTTTTATAACTTGTCTGACAATTAACTCCCTGTTATTAGGCAGTGTAGAAAAAATGCCTCCTATGGCCCCCAGACAGGCTTATATGGACCCTTAGTAAATGCCATCTGCTTTTGCTTTATTAACGTTTTATTGAGGACCATCTGGCTGTTGCTACTGATCATATAGACTCTCGATGAGTCGGGTATCATCATCAATAAATTATAAGTTTTGTTATTAGTAGGAGAAATGAAACTGAGTAGTGGAATAAACAGAGAACCAAGACCCGCATGTGTGCGACCTCCCGCTGGTGGTCTTTGGCCAGCAGAACCCTGTCTTGGCTACAGGTTTTTTTCACTTCAAAATTGAAGGTTGAATCCCAGTTATAGCAAGTGCAGTGCTATACCGTCAGCTCATGTGAGGAGTGCTGTTGGGAAGGATGCTGGGCTGCTGGGAACTGGTGGCCAGAACACTGGTTATAGGATATAGGGGAGGTAAACAGCACCAAGTGGAAGAGAAGATACTGGGAACCCATAGCAGGGGAGAGAGGGATTTGCATGAAAATAGGATGGTATGGACTATGGCTTAGGGTTTTGTTTTAACCATTTCTTTCTTTCTTTCTTTCTTTCTTTTTTTTTTTTTTTTTTTTTTTTTTTTTTTTTTTCTTTTTTAACTTCTCCTTTCTTATAACCCAGTCTGCTTTCACATTTGCTGTGTAAGCCAACTCTGGCTTTGAACTTCTGATATTCCTGCTTCTATTTCCTAAGAGCTGATATTATAGCTATAGCCTCGGCCACCATGCCCAGGTTAGACCTTTTCTCTACAGTATACAGTTTTGACCATCTTCGTCTCTCTCCTTCTTGGTCTTAGCTTTGCAGGCGTTTCAGTAGGTTAAACACACATGCTCCCTCCCCCCTCTTTCCCATCCCCTTCTCCCCCCTCCCCCCACCCCGTGAAAGTGTGCACTACATGCATACACACACATGTGGAGGACAGAGGACAACTTACAACTTTTAGGAGTCAGTTCTTACCTTCCACCATGTGAGTTCTGGGGATCAAACTCAAGTCACAAGGCCTAGCAGCAGAGACCGTTACTCCACAGAGCCATCTCACTGGCCTAAACATCAATCAAAGTATATTTGGTGCAGCACACAGGAAGCAATTGAGGCTAGGCAACAAGGCTTTGGGTCTTGGAGATGAGAGCTTATTGAATGAACATATTTTAGTTTCTATCTGTGCTGTGGGACCATAAAGATTGAAAGCCCTGCTTTGGAGCAATCTAGTCCACCAAACTAATTTACTTTCTTAAAAGGCTTCTATCACCAGCTCAAACATAGGTAGGCTTATATTAAATTACATAATATTACGCTGTACCGGATGATATTTTATTTTGTTAGCTCCATGGATGAATGAAGATAAGGAAGGAAAACGCACTCAGCACATCCACTAGGTCTCTGGTAGGTGCAGGCTCTACCCTGGGCACTGGGGAGCAGCTCAGGGCTCATGTTCTAGTTGGTAAAATGACATCCCACAGGATAAATAAAGAAAATATGCTGATGGTGAGCTGGGGTAAGGAGCTTGAAGACATTGCTTAAGATTTAACAAGCAAGCCAAGAACAGGAAGAACATCCCAGCACTCCAGAGGTATGGCAGGAGGATGAGGAGTTCAAGGCCATCCTTGGCCACATAGGTGAGGATAGTCTGGGTACAAGATACCGTGCATCAAGAAAACAACAACAACAACTGAACAAAAACTCTGCTCCACCAACTGTCCAGTGAAAAGCTGAATGAGGAGCAGGGGGCAGGGCTCCATTGGTAGAATGGACTCATACACTGGCACTTGGTGGGAGCAGAGAGGTCAGAAGTTCAAAGTCATGGTTGACTACATAATGACTTTGGAGGAAGCCTTTACTATGTGTGAGCTTGTCTCAAACAAGGAGAAGGAAAAGAAAAGAAAGGAGAGAATAAACTGGACAAAGTAAAAAAAAAAAAAAAAAAACAGATGTTTTCCTTGGGTCTATTAGAAAGGAGGGGTCAGAAGGCAAATCTTTCTCTCAGAAGAACAGACAGATACAGAAAAATTAAGCTGTTAGAGCAGATACACCCCAGTGGAAAGCAATGTCCATCCGCCAGGAACAGCTGGCAGGTAACCACTGGCAGAGGTGATTGGTGTCAGGTCTGGTAACCTGATCTTCTTGCCTCAGTCTTCCGGGTACTAGATTAGATTCCTGGTTTGTGCTTCTGTTCCCAGTTTTGTCTTTTTTCTCTTCTCTTTCTGTTTTATTTATTTATTTATGTATTTATTTTTATTTATGGCTTTTTGAGACAAAGTTTCTCTGTGTAGCCTTGGCTGTCCTGGAACTCACTCTGTAGACCAGGCTTGCCTCAAACTCAGCAATTCTCCTGTGCCATTTGTCATCACTGCTTGGCTGTGTTTTGTTTGTTGGTTGGTTGGTTTGTTTGTTTTAATTTTGGTAGCACTGAAGACAGAACCCAGGGCCTTTGGAATGCTAAGCAAGCACTGTACTGCCACACCACATCCATGGCACTTCTCCCTCTTTTCTAAGAGTCACTCTGTGTCTTCTGGAATCCCTCGGGGCTTGCCAAGCAAGAAGCGTGATGCATAGCACTGGGCCTCGGCAAGCACAGGTCCTGAATCTGTAGACTTAACGAAACAAGATAAAGAATCCTTGAGAAAAATGGAAAAGCCTTCATCTCCGTGGAATATAAATAGACCTCTCCTTGTCATTGCTGACAATACAATATAGCAGCCTCCACCAAATAGTAAGTAATTATATTATTCTAGCCATGTCATTTAAACCATATGAGAAGGCAATGTGCAGGGTATAAGGAAAGGCTGAGCCATTCTGTATAAGGAGCTCAAGCATCTGTAGATTTTGGGATCTGTGTATGCCCTGAAGTCAATTCCCTGTGGATAGCAAGGAAACGCTATGTACAACAAGGAATACATCCCTGAAAGATTTCTTCCTGAATCTAACGCCACTTCCAAGAACCCTACAAACTGATCTACACCCCCAGTGTCCATCCTGCAGTCTTACGAAGAAAGGATAAATCTGTCTTTTGATAGTCTTTGTGAATCAGGGTGGACCTCCAGTGTCACTTCAGACTTTCTAAGGTCACCAAAAGACTCAGATGCCAGAATTGCATGTTTCCTGTGTCCAGCAAAACCTCTGTTTGTTGTCCACTCAGTTTTGAGGGTCTTTTTATCTTTAATTCCCTGGGTTTCATAGGAGTGTGTGTGTGTGTGTGTGTGCGTGCCCATTCATGCACACATGCATATGAGTGCCAATATCTACAGATGCCAGAAGCAGATGTGGAGTGTTCTGTAACTCCTGCTATAGGCATCTGTGAAGAGCCCAAGTGAGTATTGGGAACATACCTCTAAAAGAGCAGAGCATGCTTGTGATGACTCAGCAATTTCCAGAGCTCCTGTTTATGATTTTGGGATAGGGTCTCAAGTAGCCAGGTTACCTTCCAACTCACTGAATAGACAAGGATGGCACCAAACTCTGATTCTCCAGTCTCTACCTCCCAAGTGCTGAAAACTGCAGTGTGGGGATATAACTTGAGGTTTTGTGCATGCTAAATAAGCTTTCTATAAACTGAGCTACATCCTCGGGTCCATCCAGCAGTCTTTAGGAAGAAGGGGAACAATCTGTCATTCTGAAAGACTCTTGGGAATTAGAAGGGACTCCCAGGTCTTTCTCATCCTTCATCTTCCTCCATAACCTCATCCTAGTTGCTCCAAAGAAGTGATCCTCTCACAGCCATGTCTATTCTTAGCATTTATCTGCTACTGAACCCAACTGTGTCATAGTCACTTGTCCTCTTGCCCCACCTGTCATCTAAAGCCCTCACACTCATCCGTGCTTACACTGTGGTTTAGATGTAAAGTGTCCTCATAGACTTGTGTGTTTGAACACTTGGTCCCCAGCTGGTGGTGCTATCTTGGGAGACCATAGAGCTTTTAGGAGGTGGAACATCATTGGAGGAGGTCAGTTATTAGATGCTGGCTACTCTGTGTCAACTCTCTGCAAGTACAATGTCCCACCTGTCTCATACACCTGTCACTATGCCTCCCTCCACATAGTGGGGCTATATCCTCAAACTGTAAAAACCAGTTCTTCTTCCATTTGGTTGCCAAGTACTGGGCCACAGCAACGAAACTGTAACTAATACATCTGCCCAGTTTCCTTGGGGCAAAGCCAGGTGTAGAACACATTCCCTGGTCGTCACATGTACAAACACCATGAAGGCATTATGTGTGGAAGGTGACACTAAACCATTGGGGAAACATGAAACCAAAGCCAACAGCTAAGTCCTGCATCATCGGTGACCCCGGGAGTCCCATCTCTCGGGTTTCTTTTTCTTTTATGCCGCACACTTGGGATGTCATAGTTCATCAATGATGTCATAGTTCATCAATGATGTCATAGTTCATCAATGGAGACAACCTTTCCTAAGGACTTCCATGCCAGGCTTTATGGCCAGTTTTTTTCTCTGGTTACGAAATAATATGTGGCCACCACATCTAGTTCTAAGAGGCCAGATAAATTACTTTAAGTTCTCAACTTAGAAACATGGAAGAAGATACATTTCAACTACCCACTATATGTCCAGGATATAGTTAGACGACTTTTGTTGTTGTTTTGAAAAAGAGTCTCACTGTGTAGACCAGGCTGGCCTCTAACTCACCAAGATCTTCCTGCCTCTGCCTCTTCAGTGCTAGAATTAAAGGTATGTGCCACCAGGCCTGGCCTGCTAGATAACTTTTGATATGTATTATTTGAATAATTTCTATGTCCTAAATGAAGATGGTTATATAATAGAATTATGGTCCACTTAATTAATTTGAAAAATGAGACTCAGACAATAATTTTCCTAGTAATCATACTATTTAGAATGCAAAATCCACAAAAATATGTAAAATTATTACAAGTCTATGGTATTTCAAGATTGCTCTGCCAGAAACATTAGCACATGCTTGTCATCTCAGTACTTAGGAAATGGGAGAAGAAGATGGCAAGTTCAAAACCAGCCTGGCCTACATAATGAGTCATAAGCCAGCCTGGACTACACTGGACCTGTCTCACAAACTTGTTTTTAAAAATTGAGAAGAGGTATTGGGAATTCCTGGCACATTACTGCGCCCCCCACCCCCCACATATACACCTCACCAGTCCCAAGCAGGTCTTGGAATCTGTGCTGAGAATGAGTTATGATAAAGTAAGTTTCTAGGAGGCCAGCCATGATGGATATGGTAAGGGTGAGGGTATTTTCGAGTCTCAGAAACAAGAAGATGTAGGGAAGGGCACAGAATCACACAATCCATCTAGCACCAGCTAGATGGGCTTAAGCCTTGTTTTAACTTTTTATTATGATAAATATCAGAATGATACCCAAGACTAGGAAAGTCTCTTAGGCTCCTCCATGATCTCCCTGTGTCCTAGATGGCAGTCCCGGGTCATCCATATCCAGACATCCAGGCCCTGCAAACACATTCCCTGGTCATCACCACAAGCCTAAATCTTACCCATTTTATGACCAGGTCTTCAAGACGTCACCAAGATTTCATCATTTCATTACTGAAAGATACAGTTGCAGTTGATGCCTTAGTGAAAACCCACGCAGAGCAGCCACAGTTCTGAGAATCAAATGAATGTGGTTGTCAAGAGCCACGGTTTCTCCCTGTACTGGTCTGATGCAAGCTGTGCCTTTCTCATTCTTAAAGACCATAAGTTCACTTGTATGTGTGTGTGTTGTGTGTGTTATGTATGTTATGGTTTGGCTGTGCATCATTCCCCCGCAGGCTCATGTATTTGAACACTTGGGCCAGAGCTGGTGACACTGTTTTGGGAAGTCATGGGACCTTTGGGAAGTGGGGCCTGCCTGGATGAGATGGGCTGCCCCCTCAGGCCCCAGCCGCTGTGCCTTCCTCACCACAGAGGCCTGTATGCTCACACCATAGGCATAGTAAGCCCTTCCTGCTGTTCCTTCTATTGGGTGCTTTATTACAGCGATGAGAAAAGTAACAGACACACCACTTGGTACCAGAGCCCTGTCTCTCTCCCTCTCTCCACATCCCCTTCAATCCCGGGGCCTCCACTACAGCGGAGACAACGCCTTCACAGAGGGCTTCAGGGCCTCTCTACAGTGGCTCCACTCCTGTCACGTGGTGCCAGGCTCCAGCTGCTCCCCACAACTTCTCCGTGCCTTCGAAACCAAGGCCATGTGGAAACCCCATACGCATGACCAAATTCGGCTGTCCGTCCCCGTCTGGACCACAGTGTCTGTGTGCTAACCCTGAAGAAACACTTCCCAGAAGGCTTCACCTCAATGGCACTGCCTCCTGTTAATGGCAGCTAACTTCACAGGCCTCAGCCAACCAGCCTCACATTCCCAGTGAAGCAACAGAGACAGTTTCACTTCAGCGCAGGGCATGGGAGCTTGTGGGGTGCACGGGGGGAGGGGGGAGCTGGAGGGGGGGGCTCATGTTAATCACAGCTAATTCATCAGCCCTGTTGAAACAGAAACCACAAGTTCTCACTTCAGAATACCATCTGAACCGCCTGACAGGGTCTGTGTTTCCCTCTGCAACATCACAAGCCAGGCCTGTGCTGACTGCATTTCTCTGGACACATGAATCCTCCAAGCTCCTACAGGACAACCAGGACAACCCATTATGTTTTGAACACTCAATGACTTTTCCAGATGATCAGTGTTTCAAATACTTCTACAACCTTCCCCCACAAAACAACATGCTCAGAGCTGTCACAGCAATATTCCGTAGTCTTGGTACTGATTTCTATCCGTGACCTACAGCAACCTGAGGAGGAAAGGATTCATTCACTTACACGTTACCACCGATCACTGAGGGAAGCCAGGGCACGGACTGAGGCAGGGACCACTGGCTACGCACTGCTTGCTCTCCTCTGCTTGCTTTCTCATACAACCCAAGAATGCCTACCTGGGATGGCACCACTCACGGTAGGCTGGGCCCTCTGGCATCACTTATCAGTCAAGGACATGGCCCACAGGCCAATCTGATGGAGGCAGCTCCTCACTCATGCCAGATGACTCCAGTTTGTGCAGATGACAGAGTAATGAGCACACCCAGGGTGGCTTTGAACTTGCAGTGGCCTTGCCGCCTCAGCTTCCTGGGCACTAGGATGACAGGCATGTAAATTACTCATTCCTTATGTTTTGGCTTTTTGAGACAGGATCTGTTATATGCCCAAGGCTGACCTGGTATTCACCATATATGTAGCCAAGGCTGGCCTCTAAACCCATGGCAATCCCTCTGCCTCACCCTCTAGAGGCCATGCATCACAGTGTCCAGTAAAAAAAAAAAAAAAATACTGTTTCTAAAACTAATGAATATGACCATTTTATTGTATTGTTACATGATTTTGTAATTGTTTACATTTTAGCTACTTTAAAAAGCAATTGTGTTAGTTCTTTCCTTTACTGTGACAAGTAAAAGAAGCGAGATTTTGGCGGGTGCTTTCGGTGTTAGCTCATGGCCGTTCAACCTCATTACTTTTGGGCCTGTGCTAAAGCTGAAGGGCACAGCGAATGGGAAGCATACAGCAAGGGAAGCAGTCACCTCGTGACAGCCAGGAGCAGGCAGAAGAGGCGCTGGAGACGGGTGTGGGCCTCCACGTCACCTTCAAGGGCTTAGCCACAGTGACTTAGCTTCCTTCTGCAGGCCTCACCGCACAAAGGTTCCACTAGAGCCACGGCCTGTGGACCAAGTCGCTAACAGACAGGCCTTTGGGGGACATTTAGGAGGTAAACCGTAGCCATAGCAATGCATCTTTATGACTCAGTAAATGAACAGGAACAGCCACCATGAGCAGCGTATGGGGTCTGGAGCTTTCCTGGACTATAATGGGCTGGTTTCTTCACCCAGGTTGAACTCTTGGGTGAACGTGAAACACACTAAGAATTTTAGTCAATCAGCCAAAAAGGCAGAAACACAGACACTCTGGAACTGCCCACATAGATTCTGTTTTTCTTGAGTGCCTATGACGTTTCAAAGCCTGGCCCTATAAATTATCTGAACCCCAAAGCACACTGATGGAGTGACAGGCTTTTAGGGACACTTCAGAGAGCAGAGGCAGGAAATGTCACTTAGGGAGCCACTCTTTGAAACTCTGACTTACTGTTGTTTTGTTAAGGATGTACTTATTTTCACTTCATGTGTGGAGAGTTTTGCCAGTGTGTATGTGTGTGTACCACAATGTGTGCCAACTCTGGTTTTTGTTGTTGGCTTGTTTTGTTTTTAAACAGACAGTCATTTCATGTGAGTGTTCTCCTGGGGGGAAATCACTGGCTCCTTTGCAGCTAGTCTTGTAGTTCATTCACCAATCAGCAGGACCCCTCCTAGTCAGTACCTAAATGTGACTTCCTAGAACCACGCTTGGCACACCCCACCCCCAGCAACCACCTGAGCATAAGTGTATTTCCTGCCATTAATGCAGGTCCAGGGAGCTGATGGTGCGCACTTATTTTGGTTCAGAATTTTTTGTGTGCGTGTGGGGAGTCAAACTCCATTTCTTAATAAATAAATAAATAAATAAATAAATAAATAAATAAATAAATAAATAAGAGACTTCATTTTAAAAAAAAAGAAGAAAATTTGCCATGTCTGAGATCCTCTCTCTCTTTCCCCATCTGTTCTCCTTCAAGGCTAGCGAGATGGCTCATGGGTAAGATTGCTCACTGCTCTTCCAGGGGCACAAGATTAGCTCCCAGCATCCTGGTCAGACAGCTCACAACTACCTGCAACTCATACTCCAGGCGATCAGAACCCTTTCTGAATTCCATGTGTGCCTACACATGTGCCATACAGAGATGTGTGTGTATGTGTGTAAAAATAAAACTTTAATAAAAAATAAAAGGCTGTGGAGAGAGTGAGATATTGATTTCAGACACAAGAGACCAGGCAGGAATCTCTATGAAGCCTGGCTGAGGAACTACAGAGCTCAAGCTCCAAGAAAGAGCAGTCAACAGGATCTTTGGAGCAAGGCATTTGTACTGGTATGCCAGGGCATGGTGTTGTAAACACAGGAATCCCAAATGCAGGGGGGTAGTCAGGAATGGGGGACTTAATTGCTTTCTTCCAGAACCTTGGCCCCACCTTCTCTATAGAGTTCTAGTAGAACATCAGAGCGGATACAGCAGCTCAAAAGCGTAGGTTGACCAGTTAGCTCTTTATGCAAGACTGCTGTAGCTCCAATGTTAGAAGAGAGAACAACCTTGGCAAAGCAGGACGAGTTGTTTCGCCTTCAGTGTTGGGCCCCTCCTTTCTCTCCCCTGTCCCTGAGGCCTGGACTTCCTCTAGACCCACCACCAGTTTAGAGAAACTTCCACCAACTCACCCTGGATGCTGTGGGCAACAGAGCCGTCTGACCACACTGTGATGACTGACTTACCGACCAGCTTGCCACCAGATGGGTGGCTCACTTCTGGAGGTGGGGAAATGTCCATGTTTAGAAGCCTTCCTTGCTTCATAACTGTGTCCCCCAAACTCCATCACAGCAGCAGTGGGGGCCTCCTCCTGTAGCCCTTTGAAAAGCACCTGAGGAATAGCTGGGCATGGAAGCACACGCCTACAGTCTCCATCCTGGGCAACAGGGAGGCACTCGACCACAATCAAATCTAAAGTCGCCTAGTCCCCACTTTCAATGTTTAAAACACTACAAAACAATATATAGAATCTATGAAAAGAAACTTGTTCTTAGCAGCATGACAATTTGTGTCCCAGCCCCATGGTGGTGTTAAAATGCTGATCAACATGGTGGTGCCCTGGGCTGTCCAGGTCTGAAACACATAGGAGAAAGTGTGTGTGTGCGCACGCATGTGTTCATGCTTGTGTAAATTACTCCCAGGGCTTTAACCAAATTTAAGATTTTTAATTAGGGCCGGGCGTGGTGGCACATGCCTTTAATCCCAACACTTGGGAGGCAGAGGCCAAGTCTTCAAAGTGAATCTAGGACAGCCAAGGCTACACAGAGAAACCCTGTCTCGAAAATCCAAAATAATAATAATAATAATAATAATAATGATAATAATAATGATAATAATAAAGAATTTTAATTAATGTTTCTTTCCCAGCCCATGAGGTTAAGTGATGACAGTTAAGAAGAACCTCCTCCCAGCTCATTACCACCATCTCAGGAATGGATGACTTCAGATGTAGGAGGGTAGCTCTTCAGCCAGTTTTGGGTCTTCTAGCAAAGCCGCATGGGCCTCCAAAGCCATACTCCTGATGGTGTCTCCTTTTTGGGAGCTCCAGCTGCCTCAGAGGCAGTAATGGTTTCTTGCCTTGTTATTCTACCATGCTCCACACTTGCTCTGGGCCCTTCATTTAATTCTCGTGTGTCTGTTGGGTTGGCCTGTGTGCCCTGGAATAACTACACTCTACTATGAAGTGCATGAGAACGTGACCCGGGGAGACAGTCCTGGCTTTGTCACTGTGATGATGACAATGAGTACAAGGAGACCAGTAACATTATGGGTGTAATAAGAACACAACTAGAATTTTAAAATAATGGCTTGAAGTGTGTTTCTACAAACGGTCTCCTCAGTGGTCTGTGCCTTGATGCTTTAATACCAACAGGAGCAAATAGCGGGGAAACAGTTGTAAAAACTTCTTAAACTGATTTTCAGATTTCCTTTGGCACCCCATTATTCTAAACAATGCAGGGACACACCAACTCGAAGCAAATGGAGTTCACCGAGTTCTCACCCAGGGATGCACCGTGGGTAGGAGAAAAGGACCAGCTACGGTTTGTGTGACTATACACACACACAATGAGCGCTCTTCCGCTCCGCTCTGTGTTCTGACACACAGGAAATGTCATTTCCACAGCACAATAAAAGTAGGCAGGCGGAGCAGGGGATGCTAGGACTAGAGGTGCCGCCTATCCCAAGAGCTGGGAATGCTGGGAAATGCTGGGGAGACCCAGGATGACCCAGTGCTTCCCAACCTCACCGGCTCAGCATCTGTCACTTAGGTGAGCAGCTGTGTTCTTCCAGACAGATGTGTGACTACTCACAACGAGGAAAGACGAAGACAAAGGCAGCCTTTGCTATATTCTTTATTCTCAGTCAGTGAGCTACACAGGAGAGACACAACAAATAAGAAGGAGCTTCTGAGAGAGCCCTAGGGGTCTGGGTATCGGGGTAGGATTTAGATTTTTACAAATGATTACACAGAAGATTTACAAATATCATTCCTCCCCGGCCCCCAATGCATAGCCTCTGGGGTAACAGAGGAAGATAAAAAGATAAAAAGAGTCACCTCTGATGACTGCATCCCCTAAAAACAGTTTCAAAGAAACCAAAACAAAAACTGGCTTGCATGTTAGACCATCCTGATTTGCAGATACATGTTTGATACGCGGGTTCTCCACAGAGAAAGAGAAACACTGAGTCACAGATCGATACAACACAGAAAACTGAGCCTGTGAAAATAGCTTGAATCTGCTAGCAAAAATAGATTTATGCTAATGTTGATATCAAAACTAAAGACATTCAAATAAATTCTGCCAAAACACTGTAGCTGCTATTCCTAAGACCAGGAGAGCAACTTATTGGGTGCTAGAGGGTGTGAGGACAGTCTATAACAGCCACAGTCTATCAGAGAGGGTTTGTAGTATGCACAGGAGGCCTACAGTCAAAAGCAAAGTAACCTTTACCTTTAGTTTTGGCTTGACATTGTTAAGGGTAGAGTAAACCAACTCATCATAAATCTGACAAATACAGATGAAAGACAGTGCTAGAAGCCTGAACAAATGATTTATTGAAGGTAATTAAAATAGGATATGAAGAAAACAGCAGTCTAAATGGAGTTAGCATTAAAATACTCAGTTTGTGTAGTTTTCCCTTGGGGAACCCCGCAGTGGCACTGGAAGACTGGGGGGATGCTGAGGCAGTCTTGCTATTTAGTAGGTAATTGCATTTATGGCCTAAAGTGAACCCCATCTGTTTAGCACAAGAATCCTCCTGAGGCTGAGTTGAACTGCATCTGTTTAGTTAGTACCAGACTCCCCCTAGTGTCTCAAAAGTGCACTGTATCTGTCTAGTTAATTCCAAATTTCCCTTAAGTGTCTGGAATGTGAGCTGCATCTATTTATTTAGTTAGTACCCAACTCCCCCTAGTGTCTGGGAGGTGGCCTGCATCAGTTTGGTTAGTACCTGAAGCATCCTAGCATCTGAATATGACCTGCAGGAAGAATCTACACTGGGGCTTTTGTTGCCACCTCTGATGTGGGGAGAGAGCAGCCTTCCGGTACCCAAGGACCTGTGGAGGACACTGGGCCCCTCCTTTGCAACACTGAAGATGCTCATTCCTTAACGATGCCTTGCAATTTAAGGTTGTGACACATGACATGCAGTGTGTGGTTAGCACAAGGTACCACTACCAAGGGAACATATGTACCTTACCATGAACTTGAAATGGGAAGAATACGAGGGCCTGACACCGGCATATCAAATGGTGCAGTGACTGGTATTATGTATTTGAGGAAGAGTCCAGAAAATTAAACCTTATCTTAATTTTTTTTCAAAACAATACCACAGTTCTCTTTTCCTTATGAAAACATACACTCTAGACATCCAAACTTGGTGGAAGGGTGTGTTAGGTGGGACGGGAGGAACGTAGCAGCCTTCCCCCTCGTGCAGGGAGTTTTAAGAGTCAAGTAGCAGCATGCACCCCTAGACCATTCGCCCTTCAGAAAGCCCTTTATCCAGACACTGAGTGACTCACAGAATTCACACCTGGTTCTAGGCCATATTCTGTTCATTCCTGCCCCTGGTTCAAGTAAGGTGACTACAGAGGTGACATTTGGGTCAGCTGTTTGTGTGACTCCAAAATAAAAGCTTGAAGTCAACAGAAGTCACACCACGAGATAATTTAAGAATTTTTAAACAACTGGTACCACAAGGCTGTACCCATTCTGGTGGTTCCTTTTTGTAATCTTTTGCTTGTTTTGTTTTTGTTGTTTTCCCTTCTCCTTTGAGTCAACCTCTCTCGAGCAGGCCTATTTAACACCCAACATTACTGAAATCCCACACTTATCCTCACATTGTGAACACTGTATTTGTTTCCCTGGCACTGAGATGTCTGAATCAACAAGCCTCCTTCTTTCTTGTGTCTGTGAGCAGAATGTGGGGAACACTCGAGAAGGAAAAGAGCAAAACAGGACCAGGAACTGGGCTGCACCGCCCAGGTGCTTAGAAGCGGAGATGAGATTTCCCACTGGCTTCACCTTGATGTCTTCATAAATGTGAAACACACGAACCACTATTTAATGAGTTGCTTAAAATGACAGTCACTTGTAGACTCCAAAGACTATCGGTTCACCTTCCACGCTCCACCGTGAGAACTCAGTGCTGTCCGGGTGGTTATCTGGGGTGACACTGGTCCACTCTGTGGCGTGAGTTCTCTCCTTGCACCTTTTATGTGGGTCCTGGAATCTGCGCTCGGAGCCAGGCTTACACAGTAAATGCCTCACCTGCTGAGCCGACCTCACTGGCCCCCTCAAATCTGTTCTACAGAAATCTCTTTACCTGACCATTACACACAATGCTTCATGGGGTTGCTACACACATTCGAGGAGTCCAAGGTTTATCAATCCGGCTTTGGTTTTAATGTGCTCTGGGCAGGGGTCAGAACCGTTCCGAGAAACACAAGTCAGCGGCTGCCCGCGTACATTCTACTGTTATGACTTGAAGTGAGACACAAGAGCAGCAGCGGCTCCCCCTTTGGTAGCTCCTATCTGAGACAGGTGAGCATTACAAACAAGAAGAGGACGGAGGAAAGACGCACAGCCCTTGCAGCTTTCTCAGACAACGATGATGACACAGAAGAACAGCAATGCTTAATGTTTGTCTCTAAGGCCGAGGGTCAAACTGTGTAGACAAGGTTGAGAGTACAGTTCTCCGTAAGAGGTAGCTGTGGGGGAGGAGGACTTGCCAGGTTATTTAAAACCACCGGTGATGGTGACTTCTCCCAAGTCTGAGAAGGTCACACTGCTGTGCGCCGTTGCTGTGTGTCTTGTACTAAATGGGTGACATTTCATCCTCAACAGGGGCTATAAAGGAGGGCTTGCAAACCAGGGGTGGGCCAGGAAGACTAAAGTAGTGTCTCAAATTGTCAAGGATTCAGGTGAAGGATTCAGGAAAAAACTGAATGCCTGCTGCCCCCCTAGGATGCTGCCATGGGGACATTGAATTAATGGAGACTTCTCTGGGGGGGGGGGGTTACATATAAGGCAGCACAACTGTAGGGGAGACAATGCCCACCTTACATAAAAATAAGCATTCCACTAACCTGATACAGATCCCTTAACCACTAAAATGCAAACGAGAATGGTCTTGTTACTGCAGCACCCACAGAATTGTTCTGTATGAACAACTCAAGAGCTGTCTGAGGCCAAAAGAAACCCAGCTACCAATTAAAGCTGGAGAGCTAGTGCACGGGTGAGCAGCCCTGGGTGTCCTTATTTCTTAATGCACCTGGGAGAGGTTTTTTTTTTTCTTCTCCAGTGTGATTTTATAAGGCATAAATTTGACTTTCCCCCCTTACCTTTGGAAAATTAGTGCTAAATCTTTTTTTTTAACCCACACACTAACATTCAATCTTTCATTTTTATTAAATAGTTTATATATAAAAAGAAATACCGAGGTGTTCTACATTCATATAAACAATCATTATAACACTTGAAATTATGAAGAAACTTACTGAAGAAAATATACACTTCAGTACTTACAATGCTAAGCCAAGAACAAGTGGTCATCGTACAGACTACCTTTTAAACATACAAACACAGGTGTGTGCTGCTTCCGGGAGCAAATGTGGGGGAAACGCACTGACATTCTCTGTCTTCTTAACTTTTTCACCACAAGACAGGATGGTCTAGTTTGGAAAACCCAAGGTCTCTCCTCAGTTCCAGGTAGGTCCCGTTGCTCACCCAAGAGTCGTCGCTGGATTTCCTGTGAGAGACAAGACAGCTTCTGGCAGAGTCCCCTATTGCATCCCCTCTCTCCTGCCTCCCCCCAGTCTTCTACCCTCATTCTGGACACGATCATCTTTCCTGTTGTTCGGGTATTTGAGTGGCACTGGCAGGACTGTAGCCATTTTTTACTTCTTAAGCCTGGAGGCTGGGAAAGTGGTACCTCTGAGAAGACTGATCTCTCTCTCTCTCTCTCTCTCTCTCTCTCTCTCTCTCTCTGTGTGTGTGTGTGTGTGTGTGTGTGTGTGTGTGTGTGTGTGTGTGTGTGTGGTGTGTGTCCATCCACTCTGTGCCATACATCAAACACCACCCTGGGAATGACTAAATACTACACAATCAACTAAGTCCATCAAAGTAAGTCTAAGGACCTGGAGGACACCACAGCAGTCCAGAGAGGGAACTCTTGGCTAACTACTCTGGGAAAAGATATTCTGCTATACAGATTGAGATTCAAAAGGTACAAAAGGAAACAGGTCTCCTGCTTTCTGCTTAGCCCTACCTCCCAGCCTAATGTAACGTCAGCTTTCTTCTGCCAGAGAGAGAGCGCGCGCACACACACACTGCCTTCCCTCCCTTCCACAGTACTGGGCACAACACACACACACACACACCCTTCCCTCCCTTCCACAGTCCTGGGCACATGCATGCATGCACACACACACACACATACACACACACACACACACCCTTCCCTCCCTTCCACAGTCCTGGGCACATGCGCGCGCGCGCACACACACACACACACACACACAGTACTGGGCACAGCTCTACCCCTTGAGGAGTTGACACTGGAGATCTGTCTGTCACTCACACCGTGAGGTGCGTGTGTTTGTCTTCACTGTTGCTCAGTAAGTCAGCAAACTAACGCTGGGGACCAAGTCCGGGGCCTCACAAACACTATCCAAGAACTCTCCCACCAGGCATGTTGTTTTATTAAGAGCACAGCCACGCCCCTTTCTTTAAATGTTATCTATGGTTGCTTTCCTGTTGAACAACTGGGCTGAGTAATTGCTGAGGCTTATGGCCTACCAAGCCAGCAGCACCTACCATCTGCTTTTATATAGGTGACCAAAGCAATGGTGCTTTCTCACTCCTTTTTAAACAGTTAAGGGATGTTCTGCTGTGTATGGATGACAGCTCATCTTAACACTGCCCTATGGAGGGGCAGTTAAGCTGCCACTAACTCTATCAGGTCCTCGGTGATACCTTAACTTATTTTTATTTTATTTTATTTTATTTTTTAGAGGCAGAATTTTGATTTTGTTGTCATTATTAACTTGCCTAGGCTGGCCTTGAACTTGCAATCCTCCTGTCATGGTTTCTTGATTACAGGTCTAGGGCACCAAGATTAGCTTTCTCTGCGTTTTAGAACATACCTGCTGCTGAGAAAACTCTGTAGAACCTTTTGACAGCTGTTCCTGCCATCTATTCTGACAAATAAGCCCCCAGACCCACATCAAACATAAATACGCCACAGGCTCCAGGACAGGTGTGGACTCACCAGCTTGCATCCGCTAGCTACGTAAGTTGCTGCAATAACACCCTCAACCACCCAGAGTGCTAGCCAGGTGGTCAGAGGAGACATGCCCCATGTGGAACATTCTTCTGGGCCTTCTTCAAGCCCCCTCTATTCTGTGAGCCTGTTTCCTTCTCAGTTAAAACAGGAAAGACAGTGGGTAAAAGGCCACAATTGCTCACAGCCCTTTTACAATTTTAAGTATATTTTAAAGAACATCTCAACAATTTTTGTTTGTTTGTTTGTCTGTTTATAGATAGTATTTCACAGGGCAGCCCAGGCTAGCCCCAAACTCTTACCAATCTTCCTGCCTCAGCCTCCCCCCATGCTGGGATTACAAATATGATCGAAAGCCACTCGTGCCTGGCTCCAGAAAGTTACTTTAAAAGTAAAGATCAGTGGGTGTGGTGGCGCACGCCTTTAATCCCAGCACTCGGGAGGCAGAGGCAGGTGGGTCACTGTGAGTTCGAGGCCAGCCTGGTCTACAAAGCGAGTCCAGTACAGTCAAGGCTAACACAGAGAGACCCTGTCTCAAAACAAACAAACAAAAACCAAATAAAAGTAAAGATCAATCAGATCGTCCAAACTCAAGCACGAGAGTATTAGAACTGCCGATTCTAGGCATAAGTACCTCAAATTCTACAGTAGGGCTGTCATCAACTAGCCTGTCACCATGTAGAATCTATCCATGCAGGCAGCCAGCCCCAGCCTCGAATGTAACAAGAAGGCCCGGCTGCTTTGGTGCCAGGCTTTTCTACCCTCTCTTCTGCTACAAGTAGGAACCAGGAAGAAACAAGGGGGGGGGCAGAAAAAAAAAAAGGCACCAACCCAGTTTCAGGACAGCGACAGTCACGCAGAAGCTGCCATTCATCCCACAAGGCTGGCCCCTCCCCACCACCCGCCTCAAAGCACAAACCTGAAAAACCGAGGCTGGTGTTCCACGTCGTTTTCCTCTAAGACACGCCGTCTCTCCCTCTGCAGCCGCTCAATCCTCTGCTTCTGCACCTCAGCTTCCTCTACGTTCCCTTCTTCTAGAAGCCTGGGGACGGAGGGGAGCAGAAAGGACTGGTCACCGAAAAAATAACCAACAACTCCGAGGCACAGGACTGGACACTCAGAGGCCCCTCCACACCATGATGCAGCACTCTGAGCCTGAAAGCGGGCCGCCTCTTGTGAAGGGGTGATGTCTCTAGGGTTTGGGATCCCTGTCCAGAGAGCTCTGAGTCAGTCTTCTACTCCCCCCACTGTCCTGTGACAGGAACTCCCACATTGTTGGGTACATATTTTTCAAATAGCAATACATACTCTTGTCCCCTTGTCCAGTTAAAGGACATAAGTGGTTACAAAGCAACTTTGTTTTACTTCGCTTTTCACTTAACCTTAGAGAACTTTTCACAGTTGTGCCGGAGCAGGTTCATTTGTAACAGCTGTATAGTACTCAGTTTTGTGGATGCGCCTTAATCGTTTCAAACACACTCTACATGTAGACACTGGGTTGGTCCTACCAGTTTTAGAGTTACACTTCGTGGTGGAGTGAATGACTTTGGACAGCCACCCTCTCTTTACACATAGGAAACCATATCTGTTCAAGAAATGTCTAGACTTAGGATCGTTGGACAAGAGTTGAGTCTTTAATTGATATATTATGAAACTAGACTTGACAGGGAATGGAAGCAATTTATATTCCCCCTTTTATATTCTATTATATTTTATACTATATATTAGTTTGTATTATAGCATGTTGTTACCAGCCACAGATTTTTTTTGTTTGTTTTGCCAAACTAAGAAATGGCATTTTCACCTGGCTTTCTCCCCATGTTTGTGGACTATTTAAGCTTCTTGTCTGTGAACTGTTCATTTCCCCAAGTCCATTTGCTCCCTATTGAGTGATATCTTACTGATTTCTATAACAAACCAGACTGTAAGTACAGATTTGTTGCTCATGTATCTTTGAATTTGGTTGTGCACTTGTATGTACCATGTCATTAAGGCTTTAAGAAAATTAAATCACATATAGTTATCTTTCCTCCCCTGTGGCTCTCAGATTTTGAGTCTCAATTATAAAAGGCTCAGGGGGAGATTATCCATCCTGTTTTACAGAGCAGGAAACTGAGGCTGGGGAAGAGTGGAAAAGCCTTGTCACAGAGCACACGACTCATTAATAGCAACCCCAGAACCAGAAGTTAGAACCCAGTGCGCTAAGATCATTTCAACGTGCGGGGTCAGGAGAGCGCAACTGCACTCACTGCTTATTGCAAATAAACAGTAAACTCCTCATTACTACACGCATCAAAATTCTTCAAGATAGTTCCCCTCCCCTTCACCTCTCTTCTGGTATTTCAATAGAAGTGGGGGCCCTCCAGATGTGCAAAGGCTGCGCTGCACAAGGATGGAAGTGCAAGCTTCAGTCAGCCCCCGGTTCAAGCTCCCACTTTGTCCTTGTACTCCCGATGACAGTACCCACCCCAGGCTCTGGGTGGCCAGGCTGTCATGAACACCGCTTTGTGTGGATTGCTGTAAATGTCTCTGGAGAGAAAGATGCTTGGACAAAGTCCTTACCTCTGATCTGGTCTGAAGCGAGTGTCGGTGGGTGGTAACAGGGACCTTGACGACGGGTCCAATTCATTTAACCCTAAAGCAAACTGTGTGAAGCCATAATACTGCTCATAGCCTTTCGGCATGGGGTCTGAAAGACAAACAAGCCACCCAGCTCTCATTTGTAATTCATCTCTGTTAGTTTAATTCCTTCACCTTTTTCATCTCAGAGCAGCTATGTTTTTTTTTTTTTTATCTCTAAACGGTTCCATTTCTATTAAAATATTCTGACTAACAAGTAGCTACTGAGCACTTCTCGGTAGATTTTTCTCTCTGAGTTTTCTGTCTCAGGGAGTTGGTCTCTTTGCTTGGTTCCACAGTGAATTTATCCCGTGCTGTGAAGCATCCCTATTGTCTGAGCTATCGCAGAATTTGTTATTCAAACGCACTACACGAGGGGCCCTGTGAGATGCCACTCAAGACTAATGGATGAGTTCAGAACCTACGAAGCGGAAGGAAGGAACTAACTCCACAATGTTGTCCCCAGGCTTCCACATTTGTGCTGGGGCACACACATCCCTGCACTCATTTTACACACACGCACGCATGCCAACATGCATGCACACATGCACACACAATAAAGTTTTAAAAATCAATTGAAGAAACACACTAGGCCTTTTCCTAACCAGCTGTGCTTCCGTTACAGAAGGCCTATGTCCATGCAGAAATGCCAAACTCCCAGAATTCTGGAGCAGCTGCAACGGGAATGCTGAACTCCCTGAGGGTGGTCTGACGCCTAATTCTTTTCTTTTCCTCCTTGCTTCTCTTTTCACCAAGTCTCGGCCCTTAAAAGCTCACATCCCAGGGTTAGAACGTGAGGTTCTAATTGGCCCTAACTTTGGTCTCAGCTAAGAGTCAGATATACACCAGGGATATCCAATGTAGACCCAAGAAATTCCCCTGCAGTCTTAGGGCTTGCTGGTCCCATATCCACACATAAATGTCCTCCATACACCTCTTCCTGACGGGATGCAAGCCAGAGTTTCTTGTTGCCCACAGTTGGCAGGGGGATGGGCTGGGGCCCACTTCGGGCTGTTTGTGCTGTTAAGACTCACTGGCTAGGAACCCTGGGAAATGCTTCGTTCTTGAGAAAGGAGAGGTGCAGGGTCAGCTGTTTAGTCCTCCCCTTCCTCCCCACTTGACATGTGTCTGTGAGGTGGCACGATATGGAGTCGTTACAGCCATCTGCTCACATGGGAGGAGCCACGAGTAGCATAGCGCCTCCTCACTGCTCTGTGTCTCTGACCCCAGTAGGCTGCTGAGGTAACAACATGGCGCCTCAAGCTACTAACAAAGTAGTTTTCTTTTGCCCTTCCTCAACCCTGCCCACCTCAACCCCCAACCATTCTCTCCCTCCCTTAACCAGACTAACACCCACTCCTAAAGCCCGTTTCTCAGGACAATGGCCATTTGACTAAAATGACTCCAACTTGGAAACAAGCTCTTTTCAGTATGAGAGATTAAAGGGTTGCCGGTGCACAGCCTGGGCTTCCACAGCTTTCTTGCCAGAGCTGATCCAGGCAGTGTCCTTGGAAGACAAGTACAGCTTTTAGGATTCAACCAACTGGAAGGTCCTGCGTGCTTTGGAAAGCCTAGGTCACTCTGTTTTTCTAGTGACAGCTTGGTCTTGCTCTTGGCTCTAGAGTCTTTTGCATTCCGCTGTCATTCCAACAAGGCCTGTTAGAGCCCCACGTGTGAACTGAAGAAGCTGTCAGGCCACCCTGGGATTGCCAGTGGCTCCTTTCTGAGGTCCCAAGAACCCAGAGCAGAGCACAGCAGCCAAACTGAGAAGCTGTTGTAAGCATGGCAAGGACATGAAAGATGGGCCAGGGCCACTAACCTGCCTCAAGCAGGTGGCAGCTAGAGACAGTGGCGCTCACCCCTCTCTGCTCCCCTGTCCGGGAGATGGGGGATGTGGGAGGGGGGAGCCACTCAGCTGTTCTATCCTTGGGATCTGGCGGCCACTCACTTGCTCTCCAGACACACGTGGACGAGGAAGCCCCGCCACAGTAGATGCTCTCATGCCACTTCCCGAACAGCCGGTGCACAGGCTTCCCGCTGCGATCGAACACTGTGCCTTCGATCTCGTGGGCGTTAGTGCTCCAGTATTTTGCCTAGGATACAGGTGAGAATGGTCTGGGTAGGACTATGGCATTGACTTATTATGGGTATTAGAGCACAGAAAGAACGAAGGCCAGGCCCAGGGGTGCTCTTCTGTGAGGAAGACAGGGTAATCAGAAGTTCAAGGTCATCCTCAGTGGCAAGTCAAACTTGAGGTTAACCCTGACTCCGTGACTCCGTGAGTGTCTGAGGGGAATGAAAAAGACAGTAAGAGTGTTTCTTTCTTTCTTTTTTTTGAAACCAGGTTTCTCTGTATAGCCTTGGCTGTCCTGAACTTGCACTGTAGACCAGGCTGGCCTCCAACTCACAGGGATCCACCTGCCTCTGCCTCCCGAGTGCTGGGATTAAAGGCGTGCGCCACCACCACCTGGTATAAGAGTGTCTCTATACAACTAGTTATGGGTTGTTTCATTAGTACACAAATACAAATTATAGAATTTTTTATCATGTACAAAACAATATTTTGAAATATGTGTGCATTGTGGGATGGCTAACTCAAGCTAATTAGCATGTTTTCCCTCACATTTATTTAGGCCAGAGCACTTTTACACGTGGTTGGCCATTTTCAAGTGTCTGGATACATTGTTAATGGCTCTCTTGACTTTGCAGAAAGGCTGTATCCTTTGATCAGTAACTTCCCTAGGCCTTACCCCTACCCCTCTGCTACCCATCTACTTCCTGCTTCTAGAAATCTACTTTCCCTAGTTCCACCCACAGATGAGGTCATGGAGTATTTTTATGAGCTGGGCTTATTTCACTTTGCACAGTATCTACTCCATTAATCTATACTGCACATGGCAGGACTTCATTCTTTCCACTGCCAAACAGTATTCCGTTGCACTTCTGCACCCTACCTACGTACCAATAGCCCTTCCTTTTTGCTTCAGGTCTCATCTTTTTGGAGCCAGCTGTTCTATGATGCTGAACATCTGTCCACCTCTCTGTTGGCTGTCTGTGTGGCTGATGTTCAGGGATGTTTGTTTAGATACTTTTTTCTGCCTTTTTCTGGCATGCAGGCTCACTGTCACTGGGGCTGTGTTTCTAGCTCTTTTGCCTTTGTTGAATGAACTGGTGTGTGTGTGTGTGTGTGTGTGTGTGTGTGTGTGTGTGTGTACGTACGTGTGTATGTACATAGTACAGCACACACTTGGAGGTCAGAAGATAACTTTCAGGAGTCAGTTCCACCTACCATGGGGATCAAAGTCAGATCCTCTGGGCTTTCAGCCAAAGCATTCAACCTCAAGCCTGCACTTTATCTAGCATCTACCTGGCCAGAGACGGAATCCTGCTTCAGTCTCCTGAGTCCCAAGTATTGGTCTTATGGGAGTGAACTACCATACTCAGCACCCCATTTATCCAATTTTCCTGCAATTGAGTTGAGTTCTTTTTTTTTTTTTTTTTTTTTTTAGGTTTTTGAAGACAGGGTTTCTCTGTGTAGCCTTGGCTGTCCTGGACTCCCTTTGTAGACCAGGCTGGCCTCGAACTCACAGCGATCCGCCTGCCTCTGCCTCCCGAGTGCTGGGATTAAAGGTGTGCGGTTGTTGAGTTCCATTTTATGTTGTGTATTTTAACACTGTATCAGATTGCAACTATTTCCTCTTTTGCACGTGGCTATCCAGTGGTCCCACCAGCACTACTGAAGAGACTGCCCTTTCTCGTCATGTCTTACTGCAATCTTTTTTAAATCAATTAAGAATAGACATGTGGATTTATTTCCAGGCTTCCTAGCCTGTTCCTACAGCCTGCCTAGGTTCTGGATTTAAAAACAGAAACAAAAACTTTCATTATTTAACGAAGACTACAGTTAACCTACCACCTGCAGCTTGCAACCCGGTAACGCATGTTTGTACAGGTTCTGCGCCTTTTCTCCTTTCCCTTCACGTGGCACAGGAACACAGAAGCCAGTTCTTAGCTGCTGGCAGCTGCCCCAGGCAAGCCACTGTGACTCTAAAGCCTGTGAGCTCTCCCAACTGCAATTTAAAGTTAACTCATGACTCTTTTTACCTGAAGAAAACAGTCATTGTCAAACCAGTTAAAGAGGTTGGTTAAAACTGCAGTTTCTACCACCCCGCCCCTCCGCATTCTGGCCCTGTTCCAGCTGCAGGGACCTGTACAAGCCCCCTTCTCAGCACCTTGGGCCATGAGACAGCCTTGTTCATCCCAGCTCAGGGGACCACAGCCTCATTTATGCAGTACCACTCTCCAGCCAGCAGAGGGAGTACTAACTCCCTAGAGGTGCTGCTTTGGAGATCTGCCAACAACCTACCTGGCCACTCTTAAAAACCTGAGGCTAGCCTTTAAGGGCTGAGCCATCTCTTGCCTCTGCCTCCCTAAGGCTGGAATTAAAGGCCTGTGCCAGCACTGCTTGGCTCTGTGTTAGTTTTTTTTTTTTTTTTTTTTTTTTTTGATCCAACAGGTTTCAGAAATTTTTACAAATAACGATAGTACTACTAAAAATTACCCATTTTGATAAACGCACACAAAATATGGGTTTTGTTTCTTTTGGGAAGCAGCAGTAAAAGGGTTGATAACTGTGATGCTTAACAGAACGCCGGGGGTATATGACAACAACAGTAAAGAAAGTCATTATGGCTGCTCATTGGTCAGGAGAGAGACCATGAGAAAGAGACAAGGTTTAAAACATCACTAGACTTCAACCCTTCCTTCAGCCTATCTCACTGGTACTTTGTCTATAGCCTCAAGTTAAATTAGCAGTGGACCATTCATCAGACAGAACCGTGAGGATGTCAAACGGGCCTGAGGCCTTTTAACTGTGGCGAGGAGGTGTTGCTATTACGTAGCATAACCTGAGGTTGGAGAGGACCACTTGGGAGCCTGTAGCCAAAACTGGAAGGTAACTTCTGGGATGGATGGAGGGTCCCTTGAAGCAGTGCCAACCCAAATCTACCTCAGGTGAGTAGTTAGAGTAACTTTTTCAAGATTACAGACCAAATGGAATAATAAATTATATGCTGTCTGTGTACTCCTTTATGTTTTACTGCTTACTTTTAAGGCTTTTTTATTTGTTTGTTTGTTTGTTTGTTTTTCGAGACAGGGTTTCTTTGTGTAGCCTTGGCTGTCCTAGACTCACTTTGTAGATCAGGCTAGCCTCAAACTCTCAGCAATCTGCCTCTGCCTCCTGAGTGCTGGGATTAAAGGCGTGAGCCACTATGTCTGGTTTACCTTTAAGTCTTAAATAAACATCTGTTGTAAAAAAAAAAAAAAAAAAAAAAGCAAAACTTCATGAACAGAGGCATTTCTCCATAAATCAAAAACCCTAGCCCTATTTTCAGCTGGAACTGAAGCCGTATTTGGAAAGCAGGAAAGTTGAGTGGCATTTCCAGGCTGTTCTCTGCTTGTTCAGTTTCTCCCCTTCAAAGCTTTGCTAAATGCAAAGGGAAGGTGGGACACAGCAGCAGCGCCAGAAGAGTGAATGTGAAATTCCAAACTGACTTCTCCAGCCATGTAAAAGAGGCAGGGGAAGAAAGGGGCCCAGGCCATTAAGTTTATTGGGAATGGGGGTCAGATTTTTTCTCCCTTTACAGTATTTATCAACAGATCAAATGTTGACTGACTGGGAAGCCACAGGGGAGACAGCTGTGCCCCATGGGAGCATCTGCTCCCAGGGTCTTTCAACATTCAGTGCTCATCTCCAATAACTACAAGCATCTTCCTGTAAAGCCAGGCGTGGTGCTGTACTCCAGCAGTCTCAGTACTCCCTCCGAGGGATGAAGCAGGGGGATTGCTCTGAGTTTGAGGCCAGCCTGGACTCAAACAAATGATTTCTCATTCTTTCCCTGGTCCTGATAAGATGAGGGGCGGGGGTGGACAGCAGACAAGGGAGTGAGCACACTGCTCTGAGAAGATGTGTGCACGCGCGCACGTGTGCGTGTCTGTCGAGGTGAGTGAACGCACTCTGTAAGCATGTGCATTTCAGGGGAGAGAGTGGGCAGTGCTGGGGGTGCAGAGCCTTGTGCACTGTTGAGAGGATATAGAATTCTACTTGAGAAGATGGAAGTGAGTGGAAAGCCTTCTTAAGGGAATGGCTGGCCACGCCCTTTCTCGTGGCGAAGCAGCAGCACACAAGCACAGCGGTCTCCTCACCCAGTTCTTTCTTCCTCATGATACTGCCTAGACTGCTCTCAGACTCCCAGTTCCCCAGTCTCAATGCTTGAGTGCTGGAATTACAGGTGCAAGCCGCCAAGTCTGGCTTCATTGTAATGTCTCTTAAAGGCACAGCTCAGTAATATAAAGGGCAGGGAGGGTTAACATCTCAGTCAGGTAACAGGATGGGGGACAGCCATGCCCTGGGCACCTGGCACTGCCTCAGCCTTCCCGCACCAGCTCACTCAAGGTACCTTTATGAAGTTCACTTTGCAGTGGCAGGAGTCATCAGCCAGGTTCTTGATGACAATCTCGCCATAGTGCTCGATCCACCGCTGCCCACTTAAGATGTTGTGGATGCAGGAGGTCACTTTGTTCCACTCAAAGTGATCTCCAAAACTGAAAGAGAGGGGCGAGTCACAGGCGGCTCCCAGCAGAGCCAGCCACAGGTGCAGCGGGCAGGCCATCTTACTTTAATACACCGAGGCAGGGGACAAATCACCCATCCTCTCATTTGCAGACCCTGCGTCAAATAAGGCTAGCTCGGGAGGCAGAAAAACACCTCAGCAGTCATCCTCCTGCCTCCTGAAGGTACAGGGGCTCCCCCAGTGGCTGCTAAACTGCCAGCCACCCTCTTCCACAGAGGAAGCATACAGAACCCCAGGGGACAGGCCTGCCACTGCCAGACTGCAGAAGGGAAGTTGGTGGAAGGATGCAATGGGGTGTAGGGCAGGCTCCCACACTTTACTAATTAAAAATTATTTCTATCTTTTCCGTGAGAAAGCGCTCAGGCATTGCTTGCAGTAGGTGAGGGCGTTAGTGACAAGGAAGGTGGGGCAGCCTGACTCCCAGTAATGTGTGAAAGGCCACAGCAGTGTGTAATTCCCTACAGCCTGGTTTAGAGTCCCAGACCCACTATCACTTTGCTTAAACACACACACACACACACACACACACACACACACACACACACACACACACAGGCTGGAGAGATGGTTCAGAGGTTAAGCACACTGACTGCTCTTCCAAAGGTCCTGAGTTCAATTTCCAGCACCACATGGTGGCTCAAAACCATCTCTAATGTGATCTGATGTCCTCTTCTGGCCTGCAAATGTACATGCAGACAGAGTACTGTATACATAATAATAAACAAATAAATCTTTAAACACACACACACACACACACACACACCAAAAACCAAAAAACCTATCAATGACGCCTACAGAATGGAAGCCATGTCTGACTCTGAGGGAATTCTGACAGTGAGGCAAGACCACAGTGATAAAGAAAAGTGACCGTTTATCTTGGAAGGAAGCAGAAAGGAAGTTTGAAAAGCCTCTGCTCAGGGAGCCGTTGTCTGCAGGAGGCATTTCCAGTCAGTAAGGGAAAACACTAGACCCTTGAGGCCTGCCAGGAGGAGGAGGCTACCTGAACACACTGCCAGAGGGAACAAATGTAAAAAGCACAGTCTCCAAGCCAGGGGGATTGTGGGTGCCCATAACGTGCACTTCTGGCCTCAGCGTTACCAGTCCTAACCCAGAGGAACTTACGTGGGCAAAGTCACGTGGGTTGTGCCAATTGGGACGATTTCCATGGATTTACCCCAGAATTTGTTTTTCCATCTCACATCTGAAATGAAACATCAGATAGCACATGTTGAACAAGACAGCTAGGTGGATTCAGAGATCTCAGGCTGGACAGATGATTGGTCATTCTCTGACTGTCACTGTCAAGTTAGTTCTAACGGAGATAATTGTTTATGGCCTAGATATGCCAACTGGGGACCCAAAATGGAACCAGGAAAACAAAGTTGAAAGGCAAAGTCCTCTTGAAAGAGCCCACAGCACGGGAGTGAGGTGAAGATAAGTCACATCACCTTGGGCTATCCCAGTGTGCTGCTGTGTGAGGGGGTGTGAGGGGAGACGCGTGGCTGGCATTTGGGGAAGGCCTTGAAAGAGGTTTGCCAGAAAGGGCCACGTAAACAGGGCTTTGTAGAGTACACATGAGTTCGTGAAACAGAGAGAAATCATTTGGAAAATAGTATTTAAAGGGTCAGAGGTATACAAGAGGCGAGTGTGGCTCTGCCCTGTGGGTCTGAGACTATCTGAGGGAAAGAGCAGAAAGTCAGATTGAGGAAGTAGTGGGTTCTGCGAGTCTCGCTGAGAAGTCTTTTTTTTTTTTTTTGAGTTGAAAACATTCGGGGAACCAGTGTGATCAGATTTGTAAAAATCTTGCAAAAAGGGTCAAAGCCGGAGAGAACAGACCATGGGCAGGAGGGGTAAAGAGCAAGGTGCTGAGAGAAGCAGCTACTGTGGCCGCTCACAGGGTAAGCAGAAGAGAAGTGAGTTGAGCCCACGGCTGTGGTGCTGAGGGCTCATAAGGAAACAAGCAAAAATGGAGACTGAAGTGGCCAACAGACGCAGGCTGAGAAAGGAAGGGGCGTTTACAAGCCGTGGTGTCAGCTGTCCTAATCTGTGGATGCTGGCAGCAAGAGAGCAAACGGGGACAAGAATGGGAAGCCGTCTGTCTAGGTGCCGCACTGGGACAGGAGGACTGCCGGGGATGAGGGAAGAAGCTGGGAGGTTAGGAGAGGCACGGCTGTGGTCCAGGTGAGGGAGGTGGGGGAGTTCTTTTTATGAAATGGTGAACATAAAGGAAGCTGTGAGAGTTTACTTGCTACAGAAGCTGTTTCTGGAGTGGTGAAGCTATTTTAAAATTAACTACGCTAATAAAAAAAAAAAAAAAAAACCCACCAAGTTATGTACCGTAAGTGGGCAAACAATATAGTATGTAAATATTTCTCAATAAAATTGCTATGAAAAATGAAAAAGGGAGAATTGGGTTTGAACAAAGAATGACAGTGGATTGCTAAGTTTGTCACACACACAGTCTCACAAAGGTCAGGTTTACACTGCTATGCTTCTTACTGCATCTATACTAATATATAATAATGCCAGCTGACGGCAGACTGTAATGCCTTAAAGACAGATAACATGAATGCTGCAGGAACAACTAAGGCATGAAACAAGGAGCTGTAGATATAATCCAACAAAAGAGATAAAATAGACATATAGACAGTGTCCAACTAATTCAAAAGAAGGCCTAAAAAGAGAAAAGAGGCCAGGTGTGGTGGCACATGCCTGTAATCCCAATCCCTGGGAGGCAGAGGCAGGCAGATCTCTGTGAGTTCGAAGCCATCCAGATCTACAAAGTGACTCCAGGACAGCTAGGACTATAAGAAAAACCCTGTCTTGAAAAAAAAAAAGAAAAAGAAAAAGAAAAAAAAGAAAGAAAAAGAGATGAAAAAGAAACCAATTTGACAAAAAAAAAAAAAAAAAAAAAAAAAAAAGGCATGCCTTGTTAAATCACCTACATCTTTAATTACAACAAATGTAAATGATCTAAACAACCCAGTTAAAAGGCAGAGAAATATGAGACGGAGGGAAATTTGAGGATCCTATACCTAGGAAACAGGTAGAATTATCCAGGAAAGGAGAAGGAGAAATGTAATGTAACATAAGGAGCCTCCGGGGACTACTTTTGAGAAGGCTCTCTTGTTAAAAACAAAAATGCAGACTTTATGAAAACAAAGAAGAAGCACTTATGGGGACAATGAGATTTGTCAGGTAGGAGCTTAGACGCCTTATGAGAAAAATTTCCAGAGGGTTTTAGTGAAAAGTAGAGAAATCTCAGGTGAAGCTTCAATATTTAATATTAAGCATCAATAACGAAGACTAAAGAAAAGAAACACTTGACTTTTAACTTCCAACTAGTAACACTGATAGCCTCCAGACAGAGTAAGTGGGTGGTGGGGCGGGGGGATGGGAAGTGTCCTGTCTTGTCGGTTCAACTCCCACAAAGACATATATATATATGCACACGTACGTATGTATAAAGACAACGTAGGAACCAAATGACAATGTTAGTAAAAAAAAAAATGTTTTTAACAATTGATTAGGGGCTGGGGATGTTACTCGGCTGGTTTAATGGCATAGCATGCACAATGCCCAAAGTTCGGTCCTCAGCGCTGCATAAACCAGGTGTGCTAATGTCTGCCTGTGAGCCCAACACATTGCAAAGTGCAGGCAGAGGGATAAGCAATTCCAAGCCAACCTAGTATAAGAAGTTTAAAGTTACCCTAGCCTGGACTAAGTGAGCCTCTGTCACCAACAACCAAAACTAGTATGTATGTATGTACGTACGTACGTGTGCATGTATGTACACACACATATATGTATATATACATATATATACATATATATGAAATGTGCTCAACTTCTTGAAAACCTGGTACACTCAGTTTCTCATACTGTACTCTAACCTTTGGAATAAATGAAAACTTAGCAAAACCAACTCATTTAGGAAAGACCTGTAAACATTATTTTTAGAACAACTTTCCATTTCCCCGTCTTTTAGGAAACCTCAATACCAAAACAGTCTCCTCATGTCCAGAAGGGCTAAGGCTGTATCTCAGTGGTACAAGTGCTTGAGAGCAGTGAAAACAAAGCCAGCCAAGGTCAACACAAAGTGAGGTGACAACAACCACGGGAAACATAGATGGAAACCTCCAAACAAACCACACTAAACCCAGAACAAGATAAAACAACCCCTGCCCCCAGGGGCCAGCAGCATGGCTCGGCAGGAAAAGGTGCTCGTCGCTGAGCCTAACAACTGAGTTCTGTGCTTTGGACTCACATGACGAGAGGAGAAAAGCCTCATCCTGTGAACTATCATCTGACCTCCACACGCATGTCCATGTGCCTGGGCACACAGACAGTAAATAAGTGTGTGTGGGGGGGGTGTGTGAAATTCATGGGTTAAAAATGTTCATAAACAACAAAGATGAATAGACGTCAGAGGTGCCAAATGTAATTTTGGAAACAAAATATAAATTTTTTAAAAAGCAAGAAACCCATTTGCTGCCTACACTCTGATAAAGGTGGCTGGGGAATATGCTGCAGCTCCCGCAGTAAGTGAGGCAATTATAGACTAAGGCAGAGGAACAGCTCCGAGAGGGACCAGTGGTGACTCGGGTAAAAGTCGCCATTAAGAGGCAAAAATTAACTTTTTAAATTAAGAGGCAAAAAGAATGAAATGATCTCCTGCATTCTTAGCACCCACTAATAATCAACTACATAACACGCTGTCTATGCACAGGTGGTAAGTGTTAATTACTGTTGGCTATGAAGAGCAAGTCTCGGGACCACTTTTGACCTTGGCAAGCACTGAGCAATCCCTGGAGAGAATCTGCAATGCTATGAATGCGGAAGTCACACAGAATCGGCACATTACCTTGCCAGAAAACGAAGTTTCCAGACTCGGCGTGGCACGCGGAGATAGGTGGGTGGTGGCTGACCTGATGAGACAAAAGACACATAACCTGAGTACTCTTGCTAAGCCTGGGAAGCCATCCCTTTTCCCTTGAGCTGTGTAAACTTGAACGAGTGTGTCCTCAAGGGGGCACTCTTGACATAGCCAAGTCCCCTTTTACCCTGGTGGGGACGAAGCTGTGCATGGAAGCCTCCAGAACCTTTCCAGGGAGCACAGCCCAAGCCTCAAGTAGTGAGGACAAAGTCACGATTTGAACAGTATGGAAGAAAACCAGGGACATTTGAGGCCTGTGCTTTCCTCAGCCAGCACTGTTGTTTGACATGAAAAGACCTGAGTATTTTGACTAAGCTGTCAGTCGCCTGGTTAGGAGCAGCTACTTCTAAGTAACACAAAAGCATGTCCCCCTAGGGCTCAGAAAACTGAATCATCAAGGCCAGGCTCTTAAGTCACTGCTGAGGTCAACCCAAGATAGCTCTTTAAAACAATATTTACTCGCCAATTTAGTGTGTGTGTGTGTGTGTGTGTGTGTGTGCGTGCGCGCGCGCATATACATTCACATTCACTCACGTACCATGGCTCACATGTGGAAGTATGAGAAGAATTTGTGGGAGCCTGCGCTCACCTTCCATTTTGTGGGTTCTAGGGATGGAGCTCAGGCCCTAAGGCCTAGTAGCCAGTGTCCTGACCCTCTAAGCCATCTCTTTGGTCCCTAGGATAAGTCTTAAGGATAATGTCTCTGTAGAGCAGAGCTGGTCACAGTCACCAAAGAAAGCTCACCAACTGCTAAGGAGGAGAAAACACGTGTCGAGACTGCGGAACAGGGAGTCCATGGAGTGGTACTGTGTAAGTGTGGGGACCTGGAAGAAGACCCAGAACCCACATTGGGGCGGTGGGGGCAAGCAAGCTGGGCATACTGGCTGGCATCTGTAATCCCAGCATAAGGCAGAGATAGACAGATCCTTGGGGCTCACTGGTCCCCCAGGCTAGAACTTAGTGAGTCCCAGGCCACTGAGAGACCCTGTCTCAGGAAAACAATAAAACCATGGTAGATGGCACCTGAGGAACAACAGGAGGTTTTCTTCTGGCTTTCCCACATGCATCTGCCAACCCACCACACGCATGTGCGCGTGCGCGCGCGCGCGCGCGCGCACACACACACACACACACACACACACACACACACACACACGCCTGCAGGAAAGTATCTGTGCACCTATCATCACTATATACAGAATCTTGAATGAATGAGTACTAACATCCTAGAACAGCTGGTCCTCATAACAGAGGCTGCCACTGGGGGAGCACCATGGCTTGTTTTAGCCATCAATTAAGAAGCTAAACACAAAAGGGGGGCTATGCTCCCTCTCTTCATCTCAGTGACACTCAGGACCGTGTGCTGTTGTCACAGGTCAGTACTTATTAGGAGGAGGAGGAAGAGGAGGAAAGAAAAGAAGAAAGGAAGGAAGAAAGAAAGAAAGAAAGAAAAAGATAGTTATGCTGGTCGTACAATGGCTGTTACAGTTATTTTTGGTTTGTTTGTTTGTTTGTTTGTTTGTTTTTTGCTTTTCTGACATAGGGTTTCTCTGTGTACCCTTGGCTGTCCAGAACCCACTTTACAGTGGCCTCAAGCTCACAGAGATCCACCTGCATCTGCCTCCTGAGTGCTGGGATTACAGGCAACCACCGCAACCACCACCACCACCACCACCACCACCACCACCACCACCACCACCACGCCTGGCAATAGAAGTCTCTTCTATTTGGATTATCTACCCAAGGTCTTTCCTACGACCAACACGGAGTCTGAAACCAGACAGGTCAAGCTTCCTGAGTTGCAGGTTTCAAAGAATCAGCTGAGAAAACGTACGTACTGGTGTGCTTCCATGGTTTATAGACTTCAGAGCTAAGAGCTAAGCTGAACTGTTCTGAAAAACAGCACATTAACCACTCGATACTGAGCTTTACCAGGTATAAGAAGGTGTGTAAGGAGATGAGGGGGGATGGCAAGTCCACAGGCGCTCCCTCGCCTTCCTCTGGCCCTCCTGTGCTTTGCAGGTACCCTGTATATGGAGAGCTGCAGGGCTGACGGATCCCCAGGCATCCTGGCACAGCCCTAACTGACAGACTGGAGAGCCAGGAATGCAGACAGTGACAAAAATAGCATCCACACCTTCAGATCACTCAATGAACTGAAACTCCAGCTTTGGGAACTAGGAGGCGGCACTCTGCTGTCGCTTGATGTGCTGTGGGACAGCACAGAGCTTTGGCCACTTTTCTCTGCAGTTTTGGAGAGGAATTTTTCACTGGCTCACGGAGCCAACTCCTATAATCAAGGCAAATGGCTGCTTCTCTTTGTCCTTAGTTTTAAAAGTCCAAACCCTTGGTGACAGCTCATATCACAAAGTGCTCTAGCTATCCTTTCTCCCATGAGGGAACTCTCAAAACAGTCTAGTTGACTTTTAAACGGCAGGGTTGCATACAATTAAATGTGTGTGGGGGGGAGTCATGGGGGAGGGGGTGGACTCGGGAAGATTGGGAGGTAAATGCAATTGAAGTGCATGCTGTGAGACCCCCCCCCACCCCGCAACCCCCAATGTCAGAGTCTACTGCTGAAACTTCGAAGGAGACACAGAATCTGACCACTGTTCCTCACCCTGACTGCGCCTACCTCAGGGCTATGCCTAATCATGTCGTAATTGGACCAGGCCTGCTTCCATCTGTTCTCAGTGTCTTCAGAAAGGAACACTACAAGATACAGCCAATCTGAACATCTGGTTCCAGGGCTTGTGCTTTTGAGCCCATGGGAAGGGACTCGTGCAAAGCTGATACTTAATCTTTGCGGCCAGCCCACTCTCTATATTCCTCGAGAGGCAGCCCAAATTGCTGAGTTTTTGCCAACAGTTTAGTCTTCCCTTTGAGGTGAGAGTGGTGTTGTTTGCGGTCCTATACCCTGAACAGCACAGACAAAGGATGCCTTCACATCCGTGGTCAACAATTCTGGTAGCTCTGAGCCTAGTAACTAACCCTTACAAATGGCCCCAGAAGAGTGTAGGGAAAAGGACAAAGGGAAATGGGGTCTGGGGCTTAGCATCACTGCAGACATAGGAAGCCTTGCTCCTCCAGGCCTCGGTCTCCTTGCCTGTGGCTGATTCTTGGGGGCCTGCCACTCTGGGCAACCCAGAGGTCAAGTGTGATCACACATTTTAGAGGTGGAAGGCACCGTGCATGAGAAGCAACCACTCAATTGTGATAAGGATAATGTGAGCAAGAAATGGCTTCTGACCACAGGAGACACTTCCGCAACATGTTAGCATGTCTTTTCAATGAGCAAGAATACAGAGAAATGTGCTTTGATCTAGGTGAACTCTGGAGCAGCAATTGCTCTGCAGCAGCAATTGCTTGACTTCCTGGGACTCTCTGACAGGAATAGCTACACAGTAACTGGGTCACAGGACTGGAGGAGAGAGACCTGCCACTCTTCCAATGAAAGTCAGTCAGCTAGGAGAGGCAAGCTGTCTCGTGCCTTTAGCTTGGAGATATGACATCATCCATGTATTTTTTAGGACAAAAATCTCCTGCATGTGCATGTACACACATGTACACACACACACACACACACACACACACACACACACACACACACACACACACACACACACGCCATAATCTTAAATGTGGTTATTTAGATACCTGGACTTGTAGAGAGGCACAGGAAAGCACAGAATCCCCCCAAAGTCTAAAAGCTTGTCACCTGCACACACTGGACAGGCACAGCCGGATGTTGTCTCCATGGGGTAGACTGTCTCCAGGGCCAGAAGTAGAAAAACCACACAGGCAGGTATGGATGCAAAATGAAATGGATGCTGTGCCTTAGCTATGCTATGGTATATGCCTCCATATGCTTGGGTACAGAGGGCTTCATATACAGTGAGTCACGTAGTGAGGATGAACACTGAAAGGAGGTAGGGTGTGTGTGTGTGTGTGTCTGTGTGTGTGTGTGTGTGTGTGTGTGTGTGTGTGTGTCATCCACAGAGCTGAGGTGCGCCCAGAACCCCAGGAAATGGAGACTCTGGCCTCAAGACACACCTCACACTGCACACTCTCCTGTAATTATCATCCTGCTCCCAAGGAACCTGCTGAGGAGAAAATCCACCTCAGTCTGAGCAAATGCACACTGTGGAGGCACCCCAGTTCTGACCTCAAGAAGCTCAGCTTTCCTTGGGTGCACACAGAGTGGCAGGCATTTAAGCCAGAAGGCTAAAATCCAGACAGATGGTATGGATCTGTCCCTATCAGGACCAGTGGTCATTAGGACAGCAGAGGCAGCATGCAGCTGCCGCCTGAGGGCTTGCTTTCTGTCTCATAAGTGGCAGCACTCAGCCGCTTGTGCTGGCAGAGAGACACAGTCTGTCTTATTTTACCTCCTGTGCTTTCGTCACTCCTCTTAAATTATTCTTAACACTCTATATTTAAAGGTGTTTGAAAGTTCTCTCCAAATGTAAGAGCAATAACCACTAACAATGTATTCTTTCAGGTGAGGGTATTAGTGTCCCAGCTCCCCTTTCATGAGCATGCACTGCCATTCCCAGGGGATGAAGACACAGCGGACGCTCCAAGGACTGATGTTCCGTATGTAAGGCTGCATGCGGAGCAAGCGGAGGACACATCCACTGCTGCAGACCACGGCCAGCCTCGTTTGCTTTTTGCCTTGGGGTCTAGTTCATACACCTAAAGACTAAGGCACGTAGCACTCTCCCGTGATCTCTCTGGGGACAGGAGCACTTGCCCTCAGGGGCCCTGGTCTTCCTCTCCCAAGTCCCACAGCAGATCAGCTGGCTGATCCTGTGACTGGTGCCATCCCTTGGGGGGGGGCTCCAAGGACTGCCACTCACCTTCCCACGGATCACGTCCCCCTCCCATTACAGTTCTTCATCCTGCCCTGATTGTTAGCTGTAGTTTGGGGCTATTTTGGGCCTTCATTTTCTTTTCTTTTCTTTCTTTCTTTCTTTTTTTTCTTCACAAGAGTGCATATAATACCATGACAACCGAATCATGTTTTCATTTATTCTCATTCCATTTCAAGTTCAGTATTTAAATAACCCAGCTGAATTTAAACCAGACTACTGCATCCCTTAACTACTGATTGAGCCCCCACCTCCCCCATACTAAGCCATTTTCACCTGGGAAGCCTCTGGCAATATGCTTTAGGGTTTTGTATATCCATTTTCTTTTTGAGTTCCAGGGAACACAATTGCTCTGGGCTTTGATTTTTGTGTTGTCCCTTTTTTTGAGACAGGGTCTCACTGAACAGCCTAGGCTGGTCTCGAACTCTCTGTGTAGCCAAGAGTGACGCTGAACTCGCGACCCTTCGACCTGAGGCATCTGAACGCTATCATCACAGGAGGCATGAGCACCCCCCAGCCTATACTACTTAAGATAAGCACCATGTGCATCCATTTCCTAGAAGCTGGGTGTGGTTGTGAACCTGTGATCCCTTTACTCAAGAGGGTGAGACAAGAGCAGTATGTGTGTTTGAGGCCAAAGTGCTTAGGCAGTGAGGTCGTGCCACAAAGAAAAAGAGAGACGTAAGTGGGGGAGGGGCAGATTCACTGCTCCTCCTCTCCCAGTCCTGTAATGCAACTCCATTGACACAAATAGCCAGAAGGGAAAAGAACGTTCTAGCAACCCATACCCTGTCTCTATCCTGTTTTCTAGGAGTGGGGGAGAGAAATACATCAGAGTAATGATGGCTAGGTGGGTTTTATCTTTCTAAATGTACGTTCTCTATTTTAGTTGAACGGGTTGTTCCACGGTGCAGTCGTCCCCCCAACGCATGCTGAGCCCTCCCAGAGCGATGAGAACAGGGCTCCTACAGGACAGTCGCACTTGACACAGCAGTTCTGCTTCCACAGAACAGTAACAGTGGCTGTCAGCTCTGCTTTACAGAGGAAACTGAAGCACGGAGAAGCTATGTACCCGGCCCTGACTTCTAGAGCCTGCAGGAAGGAGAACTGCGTTCCTAACGTGAGCGGCTCAGCTCCTGAACCGCCCATGCAATCTAGTGTGCAAGGATCTGCTGGATCTCAGGCCACATAAGGACCTGTTTATTCCCTAGATGAGGACAGGAGTCTTTGTCTGTCCCAGCAGCTGCCCCATGCCACTACAGGGCAATAGTATCAGGCACATGGTGAACATTAAAAGAAAGAAAAATTGGCTTGCTGCTCTAAGTAAATACACATGTGAGAGATCCCTTTTAGGTGACAATCTATACCACTGCACTGATGTGGCAACACCCACTCTGAGGGGCAGTCAGGAGCCAAATGGGTGGGTACACTTTCAACCTCTAAATCGCATTCTGGGTAGGGGCTTTGTGTCTTGGCATGTCCTTTTGCTAAAGACCCAAAGGAGAATGAACGCTGCTGCTGCTGCTGCTGCTGGTAGTAACCAGGCAGCTTCTCAGAATTACCGAGGCCCATGTGACCTGGGTAGTGGATGGGCTTCCGTGGAGAGAAAATGGATCCTGGCTTCATATTGCCAAGCCTGTAATTATCTCAAGTCCTTTTGAAGCCAGTGAAAGGAGGAAAATAAATATTTCAGAAGCACACTTAATAGCAGGCACAGAAATCCTCTCAACAAACACAAAGGGTGCACATCACCTGCTCAGCAAAAAACTGGAAGCCCTTGTCCTGTCGGATGCATTCATACGTTTCTCCAAGGACCGGGTTAAACGGCTTGCTGCCTGCTCGGAAGTAGCTGGATGCGTATGCAGAAATGGCAAAGGCTGCCACGTACACCTGTGAGCGGAAGTAAGAGACTGGTTTACTTCTTCTGTGTCACCAAGACATTTGTCACAAAGAAATAAAACCTCTATTTCAGAAAGACAAGGATCTGCCTTTGGTTTAAAGACAACTCAACCAACTCGGGGTTTCCAACTGTAGGTTTAAATAATGTTCACTCGGGCCCAGAGACAAATCAACCAGTTGAAACTGCCAACTTATTTTGGTGTCTGAAACCTGGAGGGCCAGATTGAGATCCAATTGAGATGTCGAACTCCCAACAGCACATCAAAGCCAAATCCCCTACACGCTGCCGGGTAGTGCTGCCATCCCAAATCGGGGTGTCAGAGCAGACAGCAAAGAATACAGAGAAGACAAGCAATGACCCAAATTCAGAAATTTGCACACTACACTTTACTAGTCACTGACTGATGTGGGAGAAACCTGAAGACTTAAAACTCACACTGACCAAGAGAACCATGGGAGCCACTGTTGCACTCTGAGCAACAACAGAGGAAGGAGGGTGGGAGACGATGAGGAAGGTGGGGCGGGTGGAGGAGAGAGAAGGGAGGAAAGGGGAAGAGGAGAAAGATGGGAGAAGGGAAGAGAAGAGAGAGGAAGAGGGGGGGAATGAAAGAGGAGAGAGAAGGAAGGGACAGGAGGAGGGAGGAGGGAGGAAGTGGGGCAGGAGGAGTAAACTATCTGTGCACATGAGATTAGCACAATCCTTTGCTGCACTTCACCCTGAGGGTGCCAGCGCGCTCTTCAGCTCTCTTCTCAGAGCATCAACGGAAACAGCTCCTCACGTCTGTATTATATTTTCCCCTCAGCTGTATGAATGTAGTAACAGGGAGATTTCTTCTTATTGGCAACTGGTAACAGTCTCAACATTCTTTTCTGAACATCCTATGAGGTCTGCTACACTCTGTCTCATCTATAATGTGTGTGTGTGTGTGTGTGTGTGTGGTGTGCATGTATGTAACATGCACATGGGGCTGAGAGGTCAAATCAGCTGCCTTCCTTAGTTTCTTCCCAACCGGGTATTTTTTTGAGACAGGGCCTATCACTGAACATTGAGCCCACTAATTTGGCTCTATTATCTGGCCACCAAGCCCCAGGAATCCACTTGTCCTGCCACCTTCCAGTTCCAACGCCAGCCTTTACAAAGGCTCTGGGGAATCAAACTCAGGTCCTCCTGCTTGCACTGCAAACAAGGTACTGAGCAAGCCATCTCTGGATCCCTGCTGCACTCCTGAAACTCCCAAGGGAGCTTCTCTCTCTACCTCCTCAGTGTGGGATGCCAAACACCTTGAGTCCCCTTTCAAATGTAAACTACAGGGCAGGAGAGGTGGCTCATCCTTTAAGGGCACCCACTGCTCCCACAGAGGCCCGGGACACAGTTCCCAGCACCCACAACTTCCTTATCTGCAGTGCCAGGGGAGCTGACATCCTCTCTGGCCTTTGAGGACTACTACACTTCTGTGGCACATATATGCTCAATCAAGCACACACATGCACAAAAGCTTTAATAAATCTTGAAAAACAAAACAAAACCTCGAAATACAACAAAGTAAAACAAACAAACAAAACAGTGTTATCCATAATGCTGGGAAGTAAGAGCAGCAGGCAGAACAAAATCTGCCCTTTGGTGACATGAAGAACCTACACAAAGAGAACATGGCGGCGACAAAGGAGTTAAAGAGAAAAAAAGAAGAAGAAGGAAAAAAAAAAAAAAAAAAACCCAAAACCTCTGGGCTGTGGTTTTGGCTCCTTGGTTGTGCTTGGGCCATTTACTCTTTCCTCAAAGTTTCCTATTCCCCTTTAGTTTTGTGAGACAAAAATCTCCTATTTTAGGTCACGTTGGTCTGGAAGTTGCATCACTCCTCCTGCCTCAGTTTCCTTAGTGTTGCAATCACATGTGTGATTATACCATGTTCAGGTCAAATTTTAGTCCATGGTCAAGAATAGGGATCAATTGGCCCCAAACTTGCCACCAATCCTCCTGCCTCGGCTTCCTCAGTGCTGGGATTACAGTGTGAGCCACTGCGCTTCCCCTGTGTGGTTCAAGGTCAAGTGCAGGGATCAGTTGCTGATCATGTTTAGGGGTCTAAACCGCCACAGGAGAGAAACACACTTAAAGAGTATTTTCATGTTCAAAGCGAATCATTTTCTTTGAGGCAAGCTGCCATAAATGCCTTAGAAGCTTCCTGCCTCCTACCTTCAGCAGACGTCTCTGGAGAAACATAACAAAAAGGGCAAAATCGCAACTTGTGGATTTTGGCATTTTATGATCGTTAGTATCAAGAGAGAAAATGTCTTTAATGAAGACCCCAGAGATCAGGCAGATGACAACAGGATGTCTCTTTGAGTCAGGAGCTGAGGTTCTCTTTTCATTTCTAAGTCATGGCAGCGAACAAGCTTCTGTGAGGGTCAGAAGTGTAGGTTGTGTGGGAGTTCGAAGGGGTCTGCATCCTTTGCCACAGAGAGTGGGGACTGTTGTTGGCTAGCTCTGTGAAGCATCCTGCCCCGCCCCCCCATCCCCCAAGGCGGGGAGGCTCCTCTCCAATTTGGCCAGAGGCGAATAGAAAGAAAGAATTCTGTATATGGGGGAAAGCAGAAGTCCCATCTCACTGAACAGGCAAGGAATCCAGTGATCCCCAGTTCACTTATGAGGAAGCCAGGAGAACAGTTTCCAGAACAAACATTTTCAGGAGTTTCACAAACAAAGTTGTTAGAGAAAGGAAATTTTCTGGTATAATGGCTTAAAACCACCTTCTGTGAATGATATTTTCCAAAAGCGTAGGAATGAACGGGGACAATTCCAGAAATAAACAATAAACATTCTCAAGGGAGATTCACTCTGGATGAGAGAAACACAGCCCAGGAAATTAAATTCTGTCCACCCAGGGCAGTAAAAATAAACACAGACAGCCTACAGCCATGTTTCCCAGCCAGGCCTACCAGAACCATCAGACTGAGAAAGAGCAAGCACCTGAACAGCAGAAACACCCGCCCCCAAGCACCAGCTGCAGGAAGCCCTTTGCTTCCTTAACTGCAGTTTCTGATGAGGTGACTGCACACAGCCAGGCAGGAGAGGGCTGAGGACCTTCTGAGAAGTGGCCATCTCTCTGGGTTCTGAATGGCTCAGGAGACCAGGGCGGGAGGTGAGGGCCTTACCATCCTCTCCAGGGGGCTGGGGATGTGCGCAGCCTTGTCCAGAAGCTCGCTGTATTCCAGCTCCTCGCAGAGCCTCTGCAGGGTGTTGAGGGGCTCGTTCAGCTCCACTGGCATGGCCACCTTGGACAGGTCCTTCCCGATGTTGTTGCGCAGGATGCTCCACACACTCACGCTGCTGGTGTTGGGGCCGGGCGCCGGCAAGCAGGTGCGTCTTTTCGATCTGGCTTCCCCACCACTTTCGAGAACAGGCCCTGAAAAGAAGGAAGATCTGGATGACTCTACGAAGCTTCTGTTTTTATTTCACCGTTTAAAGTAATCCGTGAATGTAGTAACCTTCCCTAGCAAGTGCTCGCCGTCGGAATGTTCCAGTGTAGTGTGGAAAGCTAGAAACTAGCAGAAGAATTCTGAGCAATTAAAATACCAAACCTCAGGGCTAAGGCTGTAGCTCAGTAGCAGAGCATTAGCTTACACACCAACCCCCAGCACTGCTAAGTAAGTAAATGCCCCAAGCTGCATCCACTAAAAGACACACTCTTGATTCCTGGGGAGACCTTTAAGTTACCCCTCAAACGCTAGCTCCTCACAGTGTCCATATTCAGAGTAAGAAGGGAATTCGGGTTTCTATGCCAAAAGCAGGTTAGACTGGTAGGCATAACCTTGAAAACACAAATTCTGAAAACCCACTCTGTGTATCTGCTCTTTTAAGGCATGGTCTTATTCTTTAGCCCAGGCTAGCCTCAAGCTCACAATTTTTTGCTTTCACATTTCCGGGCCTGGGATGATAGCTGTGTACTGCCTACTGGCTAAATTGTATTTATTCTTGGAAAACAAGAAAAGAGTTTCCATCGGTTATTCTACCAACTCAGACAGCGTCCATTTATACTGACTATCTGTAAGTTAACACACTCTCCATCTGTGATATTCATACTATGCGGGCTTTTCCATGTTCTGCTTATTCCGCTGTTTGAAATACACTTCCATTATTTAAATTCTTCAACGGTATCATGTTTAATGACTGCAAAAATATTTCATGGTACAGACACATCATAATGTACCGAATCGCTCATTACTATTAGGTCATTACGTTTTTCTCAATGTTCAGCAAAGGAAGAAAAAAAAGCAAAGAAAACCCTACAATACTGGACGGTGGTGGCGCACACCTTTAATCCCTCAAACTCGCTGTGAGTTTGAGGCCAGCCTGGTCTACAAAGTGAGCCCAGGACAGCCAAGGCTACACAGAGAAACCCTGTCTTGAAAAAATCAAAGTCAAAGAAAACCCTACAACAAGCAACAGTAACAAACATCACAAATTTAAGATATCTGTCTGGTCCTCCGCTAACTTTATCAGCACATGCAGACAAGGACTGCCGTGGGACGCTACGGATGCCGGATCTTCCCATCCCCAGCGCTGAGGTGTTAAAGGCCCGATCCCCCAGCTGATGGACTCCATTGCTAAGATCCGTGACTTCTGTTCCACAGTGAGAGGGCAACAGGTGGGGATGGCAGAGAATGTCCCTTGGGGGCGGCTCCTTTCTCCTGCCTCTGCTCCTGGGATCCATGCGGTGAGCACCCCTGCCCCACAACAGCTCTATCACACACTCTACCTCTCCACAGACCACACCAACGGGGCAAATGAGCAGAAGACTGAAACTGCTAGCTAACTTCACCACGGGTCAAAAGAAACCTTCGAGCCGCTAAGCATCTTGCCTCAGGAGATTGTCCCAGTGACAAAAATCACTGTGACTAGCACAGGTGTACAACATTTCCACAAGACACGAACCACTGTGAACACTCAAATCTTCTGAACCCTTTCCAGGTTGTCTTTATTTGTGTTGCCCTTCACAGCCGCACGCACAACCACGGTGCTTTCCGACAGGGACTTTTTATGTGTCCCGGGCTAGACCTCAATTTGTGATTCTCCTGCCTCAGCCTCCCAAGTGCCGATATTCCAAATGCACATCTTCATGCCCAGCATCGCTGTTCGCTTTAATTAAATGTTGTCAAGTTGTTAGGAAGACACTATCATTATCTCCTGATTTTGACTGACACAGAAGAACTTCCTGGTGTTCTTGAATGCTTTTGTGAGTGCTGCTGCTATTTCTTCCTCCTATAGAAATTCCTTCCCTCTCTTTTGTTTTTATGTCTGTTTTTACAATTTTTATCCTCGCTGAAATGTTTACGTTTACATACTATGTAAAACTGCCCACCTCTCTGCCTCACGCTGTCCCCTGCCCCATGTCTCTCTTCCAAATGCCATCTTTTCACCATACTGATGAAGACCTAACACGCCACCTTCTGGTGTGTTCTCCTTTATTAAACATAAGCGTTAGCATCCCCTCACTGCACAGTCAATCCCTCTGAGCAAGAGGCAGCTCTGGTGAACAGGAGAGGCTGAAATTGGGGTCACACTGTGCAGTCACATGTTGATTTAATCATCTAATGAGTTCCACACTTAGGTTAATTGGTTGTATGGGCAAAATTGGACACAGGTGCGTGGCTGAGAATGCTAGCATCTTTAAAAACAGCCTTGCAAGCAGTCTGATATTTTCTTTGATTTACTAGCCGAACATTTCAAAGACTGCTACTCCACCAGCACAGCCACAGGACTGGTGGCTCACAGCCCCCCACCCCACTCCTACGCTCCTGCTCTTCCAGCTGTGGTGCCCGTCGGGGTTGGTCGCCTCAGCCTGTGACGTGTATTCTTCTCCTTACCCTTTAGTATATACTTCTTGACATAAACCCTGTTATCATCCCCATTTTATAGATGAAGAAAGTTGGGTGCAGAGAAGGGACTAGCACACAGATCCAGCGAGGAACAGAGCTGGGGTGGGTACTCAAGGAAGGCCTTCAGTCCAGACTCTCAGCTGCCCCTGAGCATTCAGCCCAGCAACAGGGCCTGCCACATGACCTGTGCTTTTTATGGGGGGAAAAACACTGATAGGAAGCACCCTAAACAAGCAGTGTCTGTGACACACTCTGGGGAGTTCTAGTGTAAGAGCACTGTGGTTTAGTTTTGTCTGTTTGTTTGGTTTTTGGTTTTTGGTTTTTTTCATTTTCATTCTCTTCCCCGATACAGTCTCATATATTGAACAGAGAGGACTTGAAGTCTCTATATAGCCAAGGATGCCCTGGAATTCCTCATCTTCCTGCTTCTATCCCCCTAATCTTGGGGTTACAGGCGAATGCCATCATGTCTGCTTTTACGTAGTGCTGGGGATAGAAGCCAGGCCCTCACGCATGCTAAGTATAGCACTCTATCAACTGAGCCACACTCGCAGATGGAGTGTGCAGTGATTCTTACATTCTGCTAAGTTGCAGGACATAAAAAGATTTATTTCCGCAGGTGCCTGTCACCATCAGAGACTGTCCGCAGAGAGCTGAGGGCATCTGTTCCTGGTGTGTTCAAGTTCAGATGACGGAAATTCTGTCCAGTATGTGCTGGGTTCGAGCTAAGCAGCTACGGACGAAGCTGGAGAACAGCGCCCTGCTGTGGACGCAGCATAGCGGTGGTCTACACTCTGGAGTAACGCTTCCTCCCCAACTTGACCTCTGCATCCCCTGTATTCTGGGCCCCTCTGGCTCCCTCCCTAAGGCCTTGTCGAGCTTGGTGACAAGCAGCTGTATCCATTTTTCCAGTTTCTGAAATAATATTTCTTCGCCATCACTTTCCTTCTTAGGATTAAGCAATAACCCTGAGAAGAGGTAGCAGTATATTATTTTGAATAATCTGAAGCTAAATACCACGTAGACTTTTTAGTTACATTCACCCCATCAAATTCTTAGATTATAAGGGCACTTCGGTATCTGAAGACAAAACACCATATTCGATGTTGCACATGCAGAGAAAACACTGAGCTGCACAAGGGAGGCCCATGAGACACGGTGCTGCACAGGTGTGATCTCACATGAGGCACGGTGCTGCACATGTGTGATCTCACATGAGGCACGGTGCTGCACATGTGTGATCTCACATGAGGCACGGTGCTGCACATGTGTGATCCCACATGAGGCACGGTGCTGCACATGTGTGATCCCACATGAGGCACGGTGCTGCACATGTGTGATCTCACATGAGGCACGGTGCTGCACATGTGTGATCTCACATGAGGCACGGTGCTGCACATGTGTGATCCCACATGAGGCACGGTGCTGCTACATCTATGTGATCTCACATGAGCACGGGTGCTGCACATCTGTGATCTCACATGAGGCACGGTGCTGCACATCTGTGATCTCACATGAGGCACGGTGCTGCACATGTGTGATCCCACATGAGGCACGGTGCTGCACATGTGTGATCCCACATGAGGCACGGTGCCGCATATCTGTGATCTCATCCCTGGGAAGGCAGAGGCAGAGGATGCCTGGGGCTGAGCCTAATCCAAAATCCCAAGTGCCAGTGCAAGATCTTGTATCAAAGAATAAGGTGGACAACACAGAACAATGACACCCAAGGTTGACACACACATGTGAAACCACACACACACACACACACACACACACACAGTTGCAACACTTACCTAATGTCTGTCTTTCATTGTCTAAATCATTACTGAGGTTGTCTAAGGACGGATTATCGCTTATGTCACTGACATATGAATCATCCTCAGAAATCTGTGGGAAAGAAGAGATAATACACGTGAGAGACAGAGAGACAGAGACAGAGAGAGCAAACAAGAGCCAGCCTGCCAGAAAACCCTGCTCCAGATGACCGAGCAAACCATGTCTCACATTACAAATCCACAGAAATAATTTCGGATGCCATTTTCATAGACTTCCCCCAAGCTGCCTAGATAATGCTCACAGCAGAAAGCAAACAAACAAACTACAAAGGCTAGGGATTGCAGGCAGAGTGCTTGCCTAGGATGGGAGGGGCCCAAGGGCGATTCCCAGCACAGGACCAAGGGGCAGAAGGAGGGAAGGAGGGATGGAGGGAGAGAGGAAACCTTTAGATATTCTTGGTTCTCACAAGAAAAACAGATGAAAAAATAAACCCAAGGTTACTGCTCTCGTCACAGAAATTCTTATATTGAAGCATTTCCAAAACATGCTAATACTTGAATAATGGAGTTAACAACTAGTTTTTTAACTCATTGTGAAAACAGACACTTCTGTGACAATTAATACATAAATAAATTATATTTTATATATTATATTATAAATTATATAGTATATTATATATACTTTATATTTCTCTATATTTAGTGTGTAAAAACATAGTAATGCTAATAGTGGGGCTTGCCTATTCCAGAAAGTATTGTTTTATGTATCAATTTAAAACAATGTTTACAAGTATAAATTAGTATAATAAACATATACAGTAAAGTATAAAACATATAACATAAATTAACATGATTTTAAAAAACCATACAGAATATGAAACTCAGAACCAGCAACGGGAGTGAGTCCTACACTGAATTTCACATTTTCCTTCTAGTGTATTGTGTCACTTTGTGATTGGGGATGTGTTATAAGCAAGCCCTCAGAAGTACTGGTGGGGAGGAGTCACATGGTCTAGCATTTTTTGTTGGCAAATCTTTACTAAGCGGTTTGGTGAACAAATTCATAAAGGAGACTGAACACGGTGTTCAAACCTCGTTTTCTGAAGAGCTAGGAGATAGAAGAACTTCCTGGGCATCAAAAAACTCTGAAAGGGAGTCGGTGATGGACAGCCTGCTCTCATTGGAGAGCTGGTGGACCAAGGCTCGGCTATCATCCCTGGAGCTTTCCTATTGGAAGAGCAGAAAGAAAAGTGCACGCATTTAGAACGGTCTCAAGAGTAACAAATACACAAATGATTTAATTGCACAAATGCTGGGCCACAGGACCACGCACACAGGACACTCAAAGCAGAGGCCAGCCCCAAAGGAGAAGGAAGCTCCACAAAAAGAGAGAGAGAGAGAGAGACAGAGAGAGAGAGAGAAAGAAAGTTCTCTCCCAATGAACACTTCACATCTGAGTATGAACAGTGCTGAGACACATGCCACAAATCGCAAGCACAGACTGGCTTTGTTCAGTTGAGGAGCAGGAGGGTCGCAAGACTGAGTCGTAGCCCTTTGGTCTCCACCACTCAGGGCACCCTTTCCCACTCTAAACTTTCCTCGGTGTGTGGCTGGTGTCAAGCAGGGTGTCCCAGTGCACATTAGGGGCCAACATGCTGCTTCCAAGGGCTGCTCGCTCAGCAGAGAAATTCTGTGTTTTGATCCAGAGGTGGCCATGGTGGCAGGTCATTCTTTTAGTCATGGATGAGTGGGATCAACCTCCTTGTCTCTGTTCCTCCACAAAGACTCTTACAGGAAAGGAAACCTCAAAGCCCTCAGTACGACTCCAGCAATCTTGCAGAGTTAACTCTCTACTTTTTTTTTTTCCCCTCATATCTCTGTTCTCCACTCCACTGAGTCCAGACTCTTGCTCAAGGAAGGAGCCTGGAAGAGTCAGTGGGTGTGCTTTCCATTCTATTTGCAAGTCAAATTTCAGCCCCATTCCATGCATTACGCAAGTATTTGCATACAGCCCTCAGTCAGTCCCATAGAGAACAGACAACGCTTCCGACCTGCTAGACCGGAACTACCAACGGAATACTGAGCTACAGAAGTGGAGGGCAAGGTGACCTTAACTCTGTCTGACTCATGGGTCCTAGACCCTGAATTAGGACAAGATAATCCCCTGGACTCCCGTGTCCCTGGGCAGCTCAGGGACTCTGCTGGCCTGCCTGGGTGGCTCCGACATTGTATTACGTCTGGCGAGTGAAGTCACACTACAAGCTGGTTAGAAGATGTCCAGGCAGATGCTCTCGTGACAAACGTCTCATGAGTCCAGAAGGTCCCTGCTCCTCTCATCAACACGTGCTGTGCCCAAGGAGAGCCACAGGGACAGACAGCCTCAGCAGAATCTCCTAATTAATAAACAGCAATGCGCCCCGTGTCGAACTGACTTTAGGAACAGAGGGAAATCTGTGTCTCTTCTCTTGGAGTCTTTCCACCTCAGCCTAAGCTATGGATTTAAATACCTTATGCAGCCTCTAAAAAGCCCATTTTCCCTCCCCCCCCTGTAAAGATCACCGAGTGTGGCAGCTGTTTTCTTCCTGGTTTTTTAAATTAAACTTCTAATTACATCATTTCACCCTTTTCTCTCTCTAACCCTTCCCATGTAACTCCCTCACTCTCTCTCAAATCCATGGCTTCCTTTAACTGTTGTCATGATCATAACATAGACACACACACACACACACACACACACACACACACACACACACCTACATATGTAAACACAACTTGCCTCGGCTGTACGTTACTTGTATGTATGTTTTCAGGGATGAATATGTGGAATTAGATGACCAACTGGGGCCTCTCTCCTGCGGTTCTTTGTCTAGGGTTGAGGCCCCCACGAGTTTTCCCTCTGCCACACCGTCATATCTCTTTGTATCATCTTTATTCAGGTCTTGTTTAAGCACAGGCATGTTGATGAGACTTCATCCACTAACAGTAAGCAGTTGTTTTCCTAAGGGAAATTAAATGTCTCTCTCTAAAGCCCCGGGCACAAGGCTGCTGAGCTGAAGACACTATAGAACTCAGCAGGGCTCCTTGACCATTCCTGCACACAAGGGAGCCTCCTCTGTCTGCTGTGGGCCCTGACGTTCAGAGACAGTAATGATTTATTTACTTGTGCTTCTCATTAATTCATCACCACACAAACCTGCAGTAGCAGCCTCCTAAACTGATGGGTCACAAGGACTTCCTGACTTAACCACAATGGAAACAAAAACATGTGCTGAACGTCATTAGCTACAATGTTTAGGTGCAGCTGTATTTTGGATTTCACTTTTTTAAATGGAGTTTTGAAAATATAAGGGGGGATCTGGGGGATGGGTCAAAGTGTCAGCATAAAGTTACTTACATCTCCCATGTCCTTATGGACTATGGTCTGAGGGCAATTTTAGAGTATTTTTAATGAACTGGTTTTAGATTGACACCTGTCATATGAGGTATGCGATTTTTTTTTCCAAGTGTGGCACCATAGTGTTCAAAACCCGTGGGCTCTGAGACAGTCCAGATTTAGGATCCTAGCTGCTACTTATTCTTAATGAACACAATTTTAGCAACTACTTATGAATTCACATTGAAAACACAAAGACATATATAGCAGCCATACCCTCCAGCACAGCTTTTTAATGAACACAGGGTCTTCTGCTGTGGTGGTGCATATGTTTAGTCCAAGCACTTGGGAGAAAGAGGCAGGCAGATCTCTGTGAGTTCGAGGCCAGCCTGGTCTACAAGCAAGTCCAGGACAGACAGGGCTCTGTTACAGAGAAAAACCCTGTCTCAAAAAACCAAAACCAACCAACCAAACAAAAACCTCACAGGGTCTTGTTTACTAAAACAGGAACATAGTTGGGCACAGTAAATGCCCTCACGGTAGCTCAGAAGTGGTTGTTCACCTGTTCCTTACATTACAGAAAATTAAATACAAAAATAAATGGAATGTCCAAGCCTTTGGACATTATCTCTCCAATCTTTTTATTCATGTAGTTTTGTAAAAACTATAATTGTACTATTGACAAATATAATTTAATTAAATTTTCTCGACCAAAACTGCACCAAAAATAATTTTTCCCAACAGTAGCATGTCCTAAGGATAAAAGCAGTGTGTGTTTGAAAAATAAAAAACCCAAAAATGCAAATTAAGCGTGCCTCCAAAGATCCCTCTCTCATTGTGCTGCTCTATTTATTTTTCTGTTAAAATACAGTTGGTCATGGTGGTTCTTTATTATAACAAGAGCTCCGAAGGCAGAGGCAGGAAGGTTGACCTTGAGTTTGAAGTTGGCCTGTTTTACAGAGTAAGATCCAGGCCAAGCACAGGTATAGCGTAAGACCCTGTTTAAAACAAAGACAAAGATACAGACACAGACAGACAGTCTCTCCCTCCTCCCTGCCCCCCCCACCCCTCTCCCTCCTTCCCTACCCCCCCCCCCCAACCTAAAAAAGTTGTGTGGTTTTGGGATTTGTTTTTAAAGCGAGAATCAAATTGTACATGACATGCACCTTGGCTGTCACATTTATTTTACGTTATGAATAGACTCTCTGGCCGGAAAAAGTCTCTGAGAGAATGAGCTTCAATTGACAGCCATTTCCTTACCCTTGTGTGTTACAGAGGGGCAACACAGGTCCCTGCATTGGAGGTGAGGGTATTTGCAGGCTGCAAAGCTGGGGAGCATCACCACGTGCCTTTGCATATGCCTTATTATTTTTCAGAATCATTTCCACAAGTAGAATTATTAAAATTGCTCAAGACTATATAAACACAGAATTATTAGTTACTTTGATGCTTAAGAAAACTCTGTTTTCTCAAACACCATAATTCAGCAGGGGGAGGGAAATGTAGTGCTGATGTTTTCATTTTCACTAGGCTGAAGGTCCTTTATAAAAAGCAAGCTGTGGAATGTTGCTGTGAGAAAGGCCAGGGCACAGGGGACTCCTTCTGAACTCCTGTTTCCCCGTGAAAGTGTAAGTACAGTCACATGGCAACAATATTTTTTGTCCAAGTGTCACAAAAGACTTTAATGGAGCTGGAAAAGTCGTGTCCTCTAGCGAGGTCACAACGGCATAATGTGACATAGCTCGCATCTCTGGAGAAGTTGGTATGAATGAGCCTACTGAGTCTGGCTGTTTAACAGGACAGCAGATCTGGTTATGCTCAAGGCATGGTGGTGACAATGACAATATGCCACTCCCACTGGGGCACCCAGTGGAATACACCCCAATGACAAGAGAGGAGACTATTGCCCAGAACTACCAGTGAGACAAAAGGCAGAGGCAGGTGACACGCAGGCTTGTTGTTTAGTTTATATCAATAAAATGCAAAATATAAAAGCAAACTGGTGAGTGTGTTTACAGCTCTAGCCTAGGGCCTTGGTTGTATAGTCAGCGGTAACCTAGGCTGCGTCCACAGTTCTATAATACTCATTAGCAAGGCTGCCTGACAATATCCCTGAATATAAGCTTTCTTTTTTAATCCACAGAAACAAGCTCCGTAACTATATATACCTGGTGAGTGTGGATAATCTGCACCTACGTGTTTGCTGATGTCTTAAGTTACTTGATATTTTTTGATCTCTGTTCACAGAATGAAAATACTGCCATTGATTCAGCACTATCCAAGCCTGTCATTTTTACCGAATACATTTTCTTAGTTTTTAAAAAAATGTGCTTTCACGTTTTGGAAACATTTTTTTCTAGTAAAAAGTCAAATTTAGTTAATACTTTTTTTTTTTGAAAATTTTTATTATTCCCTAGTTTAGAAAAGTCCTTATTCTATCAGTTTGATAAATATTCAAATCAATTTTTGTCTCAACTTTTATATTTCACTTGAATCTTAGCACACAACAAAAGAAAACTTAAGCTTCTTTTCCAATTGCTTTCAGCTGTGCTGACCTAATTTACTAACTAATCTGACTTTTCCATTGGATTTTGCTGCCTTTTTTATCCATGCATTTATTTCTTTTAGAAGGAGAAATATATAGCCATGTCCATGCCTGAGATAGTAATTCTGCCATCTCTCATCACGTCACCACCATTTTAATACAGTGCTCGGTCCTCAGGACCATCCATCCAGGAGCACTCCATCCGCAGGCTCAGCCTGGGTCCTTCCTTACATAGAGGTATGAGACTGAGGTGAGAACACACACTCTGGCCTCATGCGTAAGATGCGGATTAAGTCCTGATTTGATTTTATAAACTGTGTTTCTGGCGGAAGTTATTTCTCTGCTCTGAGCTTTGCTGTCCCTGTTTCTAAAATGAACCATTACCTACTTCATATAGTCAAGGTCAAGAGTTTGGACAATAATGTCCAGTGTTTGATCTCAACATTAAAAAACAAAACAAAACAAAGAAACCCACATATAAATAAAGGAATTAAGCTATCTTCTCTTAGATTTTTTTTTTTAAGTTAGAGATGTTTTAAAGGTGCCTTAAATAACATTTATGTATTGTTTGGAACAGTCTCACTATTATTTTTGACAAGCCTGGAACTCACGACCTGAGCTGAGTTCAAGGTGCCCTTTTGCCTCTGTCTTCTAAGTGCTACAATTACACACGTCACCCTCATGTTCATTCTTAAATGTCCCTTGGATACAGATGACATTACTCCCATAGGCCACTTGGCCTTTGATTTCTAATCTAAAATACTATTAGCCTGGTGGTAGTAGAATGTCACATTTGGGAACGCACAGTAGAGGTATCTTGACTAAGTTGACAGGTTATGTCAAAGAAGAGGGGATGTTAGAGTTCAGTATCCAGGCCCAACACCCACGGTACCTCCCCCGCCCAGCCAGAAGACACCAACTGAGTGTACGTAAAAGGTTGGGGCCAGAGAAGCCGAAGCCCTGGGGATGAACCTACAGTTAGGGACTGGCATTTTGCTGTAAAATGTCTGAGGCTCCTACAAAGTAATTTGGGGTAGAGGTGAGATAGCTCAGCCTATATAGGCACCTGCCACCAAGTCCCATGACCTAAGTTCAGTCCCCAGAGCCCACATGGTGGAAGGAGAGAGCTGAGACCTGCAAGTTGCTCTCTTACCCCACTAACACCCTGTGGTACATGTCTGTGTTTGCACATGTACACACCACATACACGGTAAATAAATAAATACTGAAAATACTTATAAATAACCAAAAATTTAAAGTTAGTGTACACACACACACACACACACACACACACACTTGTGTGCGCGCATGCAGGTATGTTTCGGCCTGTGTAGCTCTTCTGCTCTTATTTCCTGAAGGCAACAATGACTTTTCTTTGCTGGGAAACTTAGCCTGAGTCACTCAGTGGGGAAAAAAAAAAAAGAATAAACTGTTAGAAATAGAAGCTCCTGGAAGGAAGAAGTAAAGGAGACAAGCATATAACCAACCCGAGATGCTGTGAAGTCCACAGCATGTCAGCTTTCTGGTCGGTCCTTTTTGAGATAGGTCCCAAAATGTGAGTCTGGCATTTGGGCTTCATCCCAGATCACTAATAGCCTGAGTAATGCGTACTAGACATGGGCTCATAAATGCTCATCGAGAGTTATCTATTTATTCATAAAACATGTCACTGTAATTCACAGGATAATAATGTGTGGGGGCAGCAAATGATGCTCAGTAATGGCCAGACATGGCTAAGACTAGGCCCCATGTTAGCTATGTGCAGACTCGAAAGGGCCTGGCTGGTGAGGAGGCTCAGATGTAAAACAGACTACTCTGGTGAGTGAGTGAGTGAGTGAGTGTGTGTGTGTGTGTGTGTGTGTGTGTGTGTGTGTGTGTGTGTGTGTGTGTTGTTGGGAGGGCAGACAACTGTGGATGTCATTCCTTGTGCCTCAGGCTCTGCCCACCTTTTTCTTTTTAAAATTATATGCAGAGCCCAGAGGACCACTTTGACAAACTGGTTCTCTCCTTCTGCAACTCGGGTTTCCAGGCTTTGAGGAAGCAGCCTTTACCCACAGAGTTGTATCGCTGGCCCTGGGCCCACCTTTGTTGGAGAAAAGGGACAGTATCGCTGGCCTGGAACTCCCCGAGTAGGCTAGGCTGGCTGACCAGACTGCCTCAGTCATCAGCTGCCTCTACCTGCCTGGCTTCCATCACAAGTATGCAGCCATCACACCTGTGTTTTTCATGTGGGTTCGGGGGGGGGGGGGGGGTGGGGCATCAAACTCAGGTCCTCAGCATTTAATTGACTCTGTTACTCCATTTTTCATTTTAAATCCACTCCATCCAATCAGCTGGCTCATGGAGAGATTCACACATCTTTGGTAGATATACATCTGATTACCAAAGACACTTATAAACAGCTATCATCACGTTTACTGACCATTCTTACTTTTCAAGGGTCACACTATAAATTTTCTGAAATAGCGCATTTTAAACACATTCAAGGGACCACCAAGCCAAGAGAAAAGGTGCGCGCGTGCGTGCGTGCGTGCGTGCCTGTGTGTGTGTGTGTGTGTGTGTGTGTGTGTGTGTGTGTGTGCACGCGCGCGCGCACGCTGAGGGGGAGAAACTGTGGATTGAACTAAGATCCAGGAGGCAAGTGCCACTAAGCTGCTAAACCATGTCACATCTCAGTAAAAGGCCTTTCTCATGTGTGCTTACTGACTAATAGATTTCGACTGTAATGTATTTTCTTTTTTCCACTTAGTGTATACAGCTGTGTTCTGAGAGAAGGGTGAAAAACATCAGAAAGAGAAAAAAAAAAAAAAAGAAGAAGACGGAAGGAAGGAGAGACAAAGACTAACATGGCTTTTGCAATGCACAAGAAGCAGCCAATAAGGAACTGGACACTTTGAGTCACAGAAACTTAGGTTTCTTCAGAAATGACAAGGGAAAACACTTGTCTTTCTATAGCTCCCAGTCAAGTAACACAGAAAGACACTTGGGGAGTGTATGGGGCGGGGGTGGGGGGCGGTTAAGGTATAGAGACACAAAAGGAGGCGGCTGAAGGGTGTGCTGAGCAGCATCCTGCCAGCAAGGCCTTGGAACACAAGAGCCCAGCCAGCACTGGGCTGTGGCAGTAGCCAGGGGAGGCCAGCAGTGTGGCCACAGCCCAAGAAACTGAAGCAGGGAGCTGTGCAACTGGACAGAGGGCCCCGGGGACAGGTGGCAGTTGTAGAAAACAGTTAGCAGACGAGAAACCTACCCACCTCTGCCAGGTTGTCCCCCGGCTTGGGAACAGCGGGCGGGTCGAGGAGCAGAGATTCCGCATGGATTCTGCGTAAGCGCTCTTTAAGCTCTGAGTTTTGTGCTAGGGCCTGGAATATGTTAAAAAATAGCATGGCTTTATTAGTAAATGGGCGGTTCGGGAAAACGCAGCAGGGGACGGGGGCAAAGCATCTGGGCTTTCCTCGTGGCTCTCCAGGAGAAGGCTGGGAGAGTGATGAGGCAACAAATGAGGCCCGTGATGCTCCTTGTTAATTTCATCTCCAGAGGTTAGTAAAGTTGGAAGAAGGAAGCCACAGACAACATCAGCGTTTAAGACTGGTGACCCACTGTCAGTAACTCTTCTTCCTGTCAGCTCCCCCAACCCGCCAACCTAGTGACTCCCAGCTGCTCCTGTCCTTGACAAGATGCCAGTGGGCATGACCCAGTGTGACGTAATTACCAGTTTAGCTGCAATGGACCTTAGAAGTGTGCTGGTGACTTATTCATCGTGAGGAAGGAGACTATCTTTCTAAGAATAAACAAACCAACCTTACTCATCGTGAGGAAGAAGACTATCTTTCTAAGAATAAACAAACCAACCTTACTCATATACCTTAAAGACTAAAGGACCATAGCGCTGGGGAAGGGCAGGTGTGAGCCATGAAGATAAAAGGAACCACCCAAGAGCTCTCTAATTCTTCATGGGACAGTCCCATCTCCTATCTCACCCTCTCTGCTAGAACCTGGCTCACAGAAAAAGCAAGGTGTGCACTTGCTCCATGTGGGACCCCTATGCATTTTATGACTATAGGTCTATCTTCAGGAGGGGACGGACTCTCCTGACTGCCTCATCTACTCCCTGGATCTCCACAAGGGCTTCATTTATTTCCTTCCTCATCATCATTGTTGAATGTGGAGGACATGGTCTCACACTGGAGCCCAGGCTAGACTTTGAACACCTGCCTCAGCCTTCCAAGGGCTGGGATTATAAAGTCACCATGCCTGGCTCTGGTTTCACTTTTCGGTGGCCACAGAGGACATAGGTTATTCTAAGAACCCTTGAATCATTTCAGAAACTCTGAACAAGAACTAGGGTCATGCAAGCACATACAACCAACCTCTATGAGGCAAGACGTCACTGTTACAGTGGCTAGAATCTGAGCCAAGCCTAGAAATTGTGTGTGTGTGTGTGTGTGCGCGCATGAGCGCCTCAAATTCAAAATCCATGTATCCATTGTAATAGTTCTGTGATTATTCTAAAAAAAATTTTTTTTGAAGAAACAAATCTTGGGCTAAACCAAAAAGAAAAAGAAAAAGTCATTCTATTTTATCTTATTTCCAAACTGTTAATATGTGTGTGAGTGTATTCCTTAGAAAAGGTCATCTAAGTCTGGCCTAGAAACCATGGCCATGTAAGTGTGGTCAAGCAGATTAGCAAGAAAAGGCTGGACCTCTGTGAGACGGGAAAGGGAGTGAGTGGAAAGTCATGACAAGTAGCTTTAAGGACCCCACGTCAGCGGTACCTTCTAAAAAACATCAAAAGCCGCTCAGATGGGAACAGTGAGAATGCATGTACCAGTAAGAAATAAGCCATAGAGAAAAAAGGACAGAATCAAAGAAGCAACTCAGCTGTGCCAGCTGTTCCCAAGGTCCAAAAGGTGCCGCTTTCTCTCCAGCCTTAAGGAAGGACATGGAGACTTTGCATGTGAAGTGAACCGTAGTTGGTATGTAAGCACAATCTAAGTACATGGGAGGTGGAGGCAGGACCACACATGACTACATGGAGCCAGCCTGGGCTATGAGATCCTGTCTCTAAAACCAAACCAAGCCAAAAAGATAGCATACTGGAATTGCCACTGAATCAAAGTATCTGAAATACCTGCAGCAAATACTGTGTGCTACCAGCCGAGGGTTTGTCATTCACATTACGTTGTAACAGTAATTAATTAACAGTAACATTGGTAGCATTACTTTTCTCAGCAGCACGACCAACATAAAACACGAATGGACTTCCTCCCCCCCCCCCCCCCCCCCAGTGCTTATATTGGCTTCTGGTCACATGGTCCTAAAGTTCATTTATCCCGCTGACACGAATATAAGTCAGTGGTATTTTAGATGGTCACCCCCACATGTGCACTCATTCTAGCTTTTCTTAAAGCAGGAATTCCAAACCATGAGTGAGGAGAAAAAAGCAAAGGCAGACGTTGTTCCCAAAGTTCTCTGGCTTTTTGATAGGCCAGGCTGAAGTGTCAGACACCTTCGGCTGCTCGGGTAGCATCAGAACTCAGCGCAGGAACAGAGCCCAGCCATCCTGATCAACAAATTGATGCTGAGCAGGAAAAGGAGCATGAGCCATACTGGCTTGCTGACACTCATCTGGGGCCATGGCGCTGGTTTTTCTGTTTGAAGATGCATGACCACCTGAAAGTCAATTCAAAGCTAAACATTTTGTGCTATTTGATCAAATAAAATAGCATTCATGTATTTGGAAGAGCATTAAGCAGGGTCAGCACTGTGCAGGAGAGAAAATGTGTACGTTGGTAAGCTCTCACTGCCACCTGCTATTTATTAAGTTGATCTAAACCTATGAGGCCTCAGAGCCACAAAATCTCCCAAATGTCAAACACTGTAAGCATTAGCCAAGGAATATCAGCAAGACTTTCCACACAGACATACAATAAAAGTTCTACAGAAAGAGAAAAGTTCAGGTAAGTTGGAAGAAATCAAACCCACAGAGTTGAACATTTAAGAAAACCCTAGCTACTATGGTTTGGGACTATTTTAAATACTTAAGTCTAAAGAAAGGCTTGAATACAATATGGACAATTTGTTTGTTTTCTCTCCCCCAAGACTCAACTCGACCATGAAAATCATCAATTTTCGATGCAACCATGGAAATGGAAGTATTAGTAATTCACAAGCCTGGGCCACATTTGCAGACGTTGTCGAGACGACAAAGATGTGCAACTTACAGATGCCAGAGCGTGCTTCAAGCCGACGACCTGAGCGGAAGGGGAGGAGGAGGAGGAGGTGTCCAGCTCCATCAGCTGTTTGAGCTTCTCCCTCTCGGCGGATACGCTATTAAAAGCCGACCTTAAAGCGAAGTAAACTATAAAGATATAATCATTACAAGAAGGAACAAAAGAAGAAGCATAATTAAAAACAAAATGCAGAAAACTGCACTTCTTAACACAAGACGTTAGCAAAGTATTTTGAGTTCGACAACCACATATTCCACGCTGATTTTTTTTTTTTTTAATATATATATATTGACTATGCGGGAGCAACCTAAAGGAGACTTACAGGCTCCAGCAACTTGTAGCCACATAGGTTGGTTACTGTGAGCCTTCCCTAATCCTGTGTGGGAGAGGCTGACGGTGGGAGGGGCCCACGTGAGTAGGAAACTGTGGCTCAACTTTTCTGTGGACCTAAAACTACATGAGAAAACAGAATGTCTTAACATTTACATGCACTTGTCAGTTCTACGGCCTGTGCCTACCAAGGCATTCCATGGCATCATGACTCGGAGGTCTAAGATCACCACTACTCAGTTTTATGTCCCTCAAGGCTAGAAACAGCTCAGAGCAAGGCTCACTGGCTATCAGGAAAATATACCATCACTGTGGCAGAAAAGAAGAGATCACGTCTCAACCAGGTGGTCAAAACCAACCACTAGTGTGAGAGGCAGGTGAACACTGGGTCCCGAAATCTGCAGTGCCTTGGAACAGTCATGCTGTGCTAAAGGCCAGTCAGGGATGAGCAACTTGGATTTGATCACGAGAGAACCACAGGTAAGAGAACATTCTATATTTTAAAACTGGCCCGTACTCTTCAAAGGCATCAAAAGGTATCAACTTTATAGAAAAAAAATCGCCCCCACTTAAACCAGGCTGAAGAAACAGGACAGCCAAGCACAACGTATGGCCGAGGGCCAGAGCCTGTTCCCAGAGGGAGAATGATATTTAAAAAACATTTTTCAGAAGTTGACATCGTGAATGAGACACGAAAGTGTCATTGCCCAGTGACATGTCCTGAGTTAGCGAACTGCCTTGTGCCCAGTATATACACTAAAGTATAACGCCTCAAAGAGCAGCAAGCATGATACAGGAATCCCATGCTCAGATTTCTTCAGAAAAATAAAAGCCTGAGTGTAGAAAGAGATGAGGATGAATAACAGTAAAACAAACAAACAACAACAACAAACCTGGGTGGAGGGTTTATGGAATTCTCTGGTCTACTCTTGCAGCTTTCCTGTAAGGTCGAAATGATCTCAAAATAAGGTGTCACCCCATTTTTTTTAGGTTTCTCTGACTAGCATCTCCACCCTCGATTTTAGCATTCAGCCACTTGGCTCACTCTGGGAGCTTTTGGGTCCAGTGAGAACTCAGAAGCAGAATCAGTTAAGAGTTTTCAAGACATGAGCCAAGGGCTGGGGTGATGGCCGTGGGTAAAGCTGAGCAAGCATGAGGACCTGCGTTAAGAGTGCCCAGGCCTGGTGAAAAGCTGGCGCAGCACTGAACTCTGCAATCCCAGTACCCACAGTGGGGATGGAACTCCCAGAAGCTCACAGGCCAGAAAAATTGGCATACACAGAAGGAACAAAGAAACCCTGTCTCGAACATAGTAGAAGCGAGGACACACACACAAACACATGAGCTGTGGCATGCACAGGCACACACACACACACGCACACATGCACACCTACACAGACATGCACAGAGAGAAAGAGAGGGGGAGGGAGGGGGAAAAGGAGAGAGGGAGGCAGAGAGAGAGAGAGAGAGAGAGAGAGAGAGAGAGAGAGAGAGAGAGAGAGAGAGAGATCACATAGGGTACAAGTTATTTCCAGGGATGAGGGAATGGCTCCCTAAAGTGCGATCATAGACACCACACCACACTAGATAACGCTCTCCCATTCTCTTCCATCGCAGCTTGTTACAGAAGGGCAGGAGGAGGAAGGGACCCAGACAGGCTTCTCCAGTGACCCAGGATTTTATTAAATTTCACAGGCTTGCATTTCCACAGGCACTGTTATCCAAGAACGGCCTATTCAATAACAGAAACTAAATACTCACTGCTAACTTCTCTCCCCTCCATTTAGCGGCAAGAAGGAAGACTGTCCACTGTCACTACATGCTGTTGCTGACTGTCTGAGGGGCCTGGGTGCTTAGTGAATGACCCAGAGAGTCTTCATAATATCCTAATACAAACAAGCAATTTACACACGCGCGCGCGCGCGCGCGCGTGCATGTGAACCTATATGCTATGATGCTGCTTCTATGACCACAAGGGAGGGGTCCATCACCTTTCATTCTATGACCTTTGGAAAGTACCTGATGTGCCTGAACCCTAAACAGAGATACTGCTAGCATTTACTTTACAGCCTATAATAAAAGTTAGATGAGACAATGCAAGCCAAGTCCTTTAACCCAAGGATAACAGTTACGATGTTGACAATGAAAGAGATGCATGAGAGGCTATGCTTGTCTTGAAGCCCGGGCATACCATAAACAAATGGATAATGGCAAAGTTGGAAAGAGAAAAGCAGGAGTTGTATGGGCCCCATGGAGAAAGGCAGAACTGGAGACAGGATGGTGTGACAGGTGAGAGAGGGGGCAGGTAGACATGCTCCTATTGCCTGAAAGAGATGACGGATGGCATAAACCAGCCTAAAACTTATACAGATGCTGACTTAGACCTTGAGCCTACTGCCTGGCCACAGGATCCCCTGGGTGTGGGTAACAATAGTGGAAGCCCAAGATGCAGAAAGGACCACTCTTTGGATTGACCCTCCTTGAGGGACCACCATGGTCCGCAAAACCACTGGAGGCCATGTTGGTATCTTCGGGCTAAGCTGCAGGTCTACGGTGCAATGAGGGCTGCGATCCATGTGGACATACACAGTCTGTGCTGCTGACTTGGTGATGTCCCTGGGCTTTGCTGCCTTGGGAGCCATCTTGGCCTGAGGCTATGTTGAAGCCTGTGGTCCATGCAGCTTCTCAGGGCCATGAGTGGGTTGGTGGCCCTCATACAGCCAGGGGCCATGTTGATGTCTGTGGCCATGTTACCACTGAAGCCCATGTGGATGTCCCTGGTCTGGCCTGCTGCCTGAAGCCATGTTAACGTCCATAGACATAGGAGAGCTGGCCCTGCCCCTCACTAGCCTATGCACTGCTCTCCTCAGTTGATGGCTTCTGGCATGGATGCTGGCAAAGAAAGGCTCACCACCCTTGCCGGAGCTGACCACTGGGAATTTGACTATGCTCCAGTGAGTACATGAACAACACAAAATGGGCTTGCTTTTATCCGGTTTTCTTTTGAGGGGGTAGCTAGAGGTGAGGGGTGGACATGGGAAGACTGGGAGGTGAGTGTAACCAGGGTACATGATGTGAGATTCCCAAATAACCAATTTTTAAAAAGAAAAGGAAACGAGATGAACGAGAGTGAAACCGGGGCAATAGGAGTAGTGTGAGATTAAGCTCTCACCAGGATGGTGATTATAAAGAAATGCACTTAGGGCAGACACCATAGGAATGAGGACGGGCCAGCGCTTGTGGACGACAGCGGGCTACACAGGGACCTCACTGCGTTTGATCCCTGGTTAGGCATCTCCCCTCAGTGCCGCCCCAGGATGCTCACAGCTGTCCAAGTGGATCCCTGGGGGATTCTTCCTTCCCATGGGCACATTCCTTTTTCCAGACTCCATGAGCATTGCCCCTGGCTGGCTCTGCTTTCCTAGCACAACTGTTCTGCCTTTCAGATGCCGGGTGAGGCTTACTTTCTACCTGACTAGACCATTCCTTTTTATGCTTTTTAAAGGGACAGGGTGGGCGTGGTTCAGAGTATACAACTAGGAGAGCTAGCAAGAGAGCTTAGCAGCAGAGTGCTTTCCCAGAAAGAGCGAAGCTCTTCGGTCACCGGTTCCCTCATCTTCAGGAGAAGAGATGGGTATGTAAGACAACACGGACACAAACTAACAACAAGAAACCCATATGCAGTCATATTTCATTGTCAGATATAAAACCTTCTTCCTAGAGGATTAGAAAACCAGGTCCTGTGTGTGTGTGTGTGTGTTTGTTTTGAAACAGGGTCTCACTACATAACCCAAGTTGACCTCAAATGTGTGTTCCTCTTGCCTCCAGCTTCCAGATATTGAGACCACCAGTGTGCTCTACCACACTTGGTTAAATTCCTTAAATAGCCTTAGACTCAGCCAGAGGATACTAAAGTGGTCACTCATGATCCATCAGTCCCAGAGCAATAGCTAGAGGCTGATCCTGGGAGACCATAGTTACATTGCTGGACACTGTGCTGGCTGGCTAGACTTATATCAACTTGACACAAGCTAGAGTTCTCTGAAAGGAGGGAACCACAATTGAGAAAGATGCCTTCCCAAGACCCAGCGGCAAGCCGTTTTCTTATTTAGTGATTGCTGAGGAATGGTCCAGCCCACTGTGGGTGGTGCCACCACTGGGCTGGTGGTCCAGGGTTCTATAAGAAAGCAGGGTGAGCGAGCCATGTGAACCAAGCCAGTAAGCAGGACCCCTGCATGGCTTCTACATCAGTTCCTGCCTCCAGGATCCTGTCTTGTTTCAGTTCCTGTCCTGTCTTCCTTCAATAATGAACAGTGCTGTGGAAGTGTAAGCTGAATAAACTCTTTTCCTCCCAACTTCCTTTTTGGTTGTGGTGTTCATCGTAGCAATAGAAGTCCTAACTAAGACACTAGATCACAAAGCTTAGAGGTATTTCCTGTGTCAGGAGTATCTTATTTATTTCTAGGGTCAACTTCAATTCATTAGAGATAAAGCTTATAAAATATATCTAAATGAGTGTACAGCATCTATGGGTATGTTTACATAAGCAAAGACACACAGGAAGTCCAAGATGCACAGAGCTACAGAGAGAACCTCTAAGGTAGCTGAAGTCACCCACCCAGAGCATGGCCCACCCTCCAGCCCCCATACCCTTGCCAAATGGTGATTAGCCCATGCTAGTCAGGCCCCACCTGGCAGCCGAGGCAGTGAGCTGTGCTCTGAGAGCTGCTGCGGCTGTGCAAGGCTTGCCTCTGTCCCTCTCCATCATCTCCCATGTCTGCTTGTCTTCATGGGGAGGGCAAATATCAGAAGGCAGCTACAGAAATTGCCTTTAAATCTCATCACTGGCCTGTCCTCACCCTTGCTGGTCTAGGGCAGAGCTTGGGCTCTTTTTGGAAGAGGGATGGATACGGACTCTTGCCAGGTTGGCCTGGCCTCAAGCCCTCCCAAGCGCTGGAATTACAGGAATGCCCTGCCATCCACATCTAGCCTAGGAGCAGCTCCAGCCACAGAATAGACACCACAGGCACTGCTCAGTGGGCTCGTGGCCCCTCCCTTTGCCCTTGCTACAGGCTCCAACCACCTCGGTTGGAGAGGCTCTGAGGGCGTTGGGCTGGGAAGCCATCTGTGGCAATCAGAGGAGCGGGACATCTCCTTCTGCCTGCGCTCCCTCCTTCACAGTGTCTTAACTTCAGGAAAGAATGTGTTCAGCACAGGGGGAAGATATCTGTAGTAAGGCAGATGTGATTTCAACTCAGTCCCTGCTGCTTAGCTATGGCTCAAACTTTATGAGCCCAAACCTAAATGGGCTCAACTTATGGGAAATGCCAGCATCTCCAGTACTTTAAGGAAACAGTGAGAAAGCATATGAGAATGCATGACCCAACACAGCAGGGTTCTGTGAGAGTGTGTGTGTCTATGTATGTGTGTGCGCATGCACACACGCGTGCTCATGTGTATGCATGCTAAAGGAAGCATCCTTTTCTATCTACCTCGTTGTCTTGGCAGGGGTGGGGGCTGGGGGGATCACTCATTGGACCTGGAGCTTGAGGTTTTGTTTTGTCTATTTGGGACTTTTCCACTAGTTCAGAAACCATAAGCTCAGGCAGCCTTCAGTCTCTATGCTAGGAGTTGGGGGTCACCTGAGATCACGCCCAGCATCTCTGTGGCACTGGAGTCTGAACTTGGTCTTTATATCTGTGCAGTGGAGCCATCTCTCCATCCCTTCTTTCTCTTTAATGGGAACCATGTGAATTATCTTCAAAAGAGTAACATTCCTAAACTATCTGGGATGAGCTGATAGTCTGTGATCTGCCTAAGCTTCAGCCTTCCATGGTGCCTGTCGCTGTACAACATTTCCTAACCAAGTGTTCCATCTGAACCAATTCAGATGCATTAGTGAATTTTGCTAAATAACTCCACTTCTTACTGAGCATGTGCGTGAGTCCAATTGCTCAGGAAACTTACAGTGAATTCTAATTGCAAGCAACACACGAGCTGCCCTTTCCTCAGGTCGTGCAGATTTGTGGCACCACCTGTGGCAAATTCAGCTTTTCCTTCAGGTCTTCCATAGCTCAAAACAGTTCATAAAGCCACCATTCAATTTATCTTTAACAGTCGGGGCATAAAGGAAGACAGAGTTTGCTTTTGTTCTCATTTTGGTTTCCATATCTGTAAACAAGAGTTTCACTCATCAGCAGGATTCCTGGACGTCTGTTTCTCGTCCTGTGCCAGAACTTAGTCTCTTCTGTAGTGGTTTGAATGAGACGAGCTCATATATTTGAAACATTGGTTCCCAGCTGGTGGACTGTTAGGAAGAAGTCTAGGGTGTGACCTTCTTGGAGGGGTGTGGCCTCATTGGAGGGAGTGTGGCCTCGTTGCAGGAGGTAGGGGGGGCCTGAGGGGGGTCACTGAGGGTGGCCAAGTATTGTTCTCTGCTGGGTGACTGTGGGTAAGGTGTAAGCTTTCAGCTACTGCTCCAGCACCATGCCTGCCTGTCTGCTACCAGACATGATGGTCATGGGTTGGTAGCAAGTTTCCCACATAACAGTGAAAAATCAAAGTTTAACAAAACCTATATGTTTCCTTACTGCAGGACGTCTGGGAAATCTTCCTACCTATAGTTCCATGTGCAAAACAGAAGAAGCCATAGTCAGCACCACTTGCCAGGTGTTTTTAAGGCACAAAATTTGCTTTGACTTTTACCCATCCAATGAATTAAGTATCTGATTAAATACATTCTGGGAAATGTACAAGCTAATGGATGCAGCAAAAAAAAAAAACAACTGTGACTTTAAGGGTCAGCATATTGTATTCCACTTGCTTATGTGGAAGGGTGTTGGCACACACAAGGCCAGAAATACAGAACCTCGAGGAACAGTTCTATGTCTGACTAAAAATGACAGAACCGTGAGGAACAGTTCTATGTCTGCCTAAAAATGAATGGACAGAAGAATCTTCATAACCCGGTTGGGTCTCTCTGCTGGCTGCCTATCACGCGATCGACAAAAGACGTAACACAGATGTCTGGTGCCACGTTAATGGCACACAGGTTATGGCACATCAATGGCATGCCAACTTTAGTTCATCAGCTTCAAAATAACAGTCAAGAGAGCCGTGATGCAGTCACAAGACAGCAGGCAGCATCTGTAACAAAACAAGACTCACACAGGAAGAAAGACCACCATGGCTGAGCCCAGAGGTACAGATATATGGAAGGACACATGGCTCCGGGACTCAGGGTAGACCTGTGCACAGTCCTTGTTCCATGGAGCCCCTTTGGAGGTGTAGAAAGGGAGAGGGGAGACTGAGCTTATGCAAGTACAACTGAGGGCCATGGGACGGAGGACAGCTGGCTAGGCTCCCTGTGAACGTCACTGTCCGTAAGCCCACAGAATCCTGGCTAAACAGTGTTCCTGCTCCTGCCCCCTGACCTCCGTGCTAACTGTGGCAACTCTGCAGCCTGCTGGTTTCACAAAGACCCAACAGCACAGCTGGTGGGGGGGGGGGGCCATTACAGGCCTGCAAGGAGGAGGAGACCACTGCAGGGAGACAGGATCAATGGACACACTCAGGATGGATGGCGACCTCTACCCTGCTGACAAGCAGCTTCCACAGTGTAGGTAAAACCCTGCTGTCTCCCCGTGGGAGAAAGGCACTGTGTCTCCTCAGCTTTAAATAGGTAGTTCTCATTGTTAAAGAGTAATGGTGTTTTAAAGAAGCCTACTCCCACAAACCCTAAAATGTCCTCTGAAGAGCTTTGAAGGAATGGCCAGGTAACGCTTCAGCTCTCATAGGGATGGTACATTAGTTTTGCTGAACACCAAGATGCTCACGGTGGCCGGCAACAGAGTCTCAGGGGGGCAACCTGTCACAAGCGTGATATGGCTGCCTTATAACCAATCAATCGCATAACCAAATGGAGTTTAGATTTGTCAGGCCAAGATTATACATATATGAAGCATGGGAGTACTCTCTGCAGGAAGCAACAATATGAAGCAGAAAAGAAATCGGGGGCTAGGAGAGGAAGACACTAGTGGGAATGCCACGGAATACTTTTTAATCCATCTTCACTTTAACAACAATAGTCAGGATACGAAAGCTGAAAAGAAAGATCAACAGGGGGCAGCTCACTTGGAACTTCAGGCTCTGCCACTAAAATAATGCTGCACCATGCTAGACATTTTAGTATACTTACACACGCCAGCAATATGTTTATTATTTTTTAAAATGACGTCATACCTTATATAGTTTTGTAACTTATTAACTTCGTAACTAGATAGTGGAGTTTGTTCATTCTTGGCTTGTTGTCACATGAGGCTTGCTAGCCTCAGGTGTCCATGCAGGCAGCGAAGATTTCATTAGCCACTCAAGTTTCTAATGAAATGGTGCTTCCAAAGTACCTGGCAAACACCTCACATGACAGTAGCACTTATTAATGTAAGATGCTAAATAACCCACTACATGATTATGCTATATTAAAAGTCCAATCCCCGCCCCCCCTTCATGTTGGACATTTAGGTTGTTTCTAGCCACCCTACCCACTGAGTCATCGTGCACAAGCCTAGTCATGGTTGTTTGTCATTTTTTACTTTGAAATTGCTATGGACTTGCAGGAATTTGCAATCAGCACAGAAGAAGTTACGTGTGCCCTGTGCCCAATTTCTCCAAATGGTAGCACTTTACCAACCACAGTACACTACAAACCCAGGACGGAGATGTGACCATAACAGAGTGTGCCCAGATGTCTTCAGACCTGCATGCACTCACTTGTACATGTGCAACATGACCTCATCACATTGGAAAACTCTTAGAACCAGTGCCTCGATCCGAATACAGAGCTTCCTATTACCACAAAGGTCCCTTTATATTTTTCATCCATACTCCTCATCCCCACCCCCACCCTGCTGTTCCTAAACTCTGGCACTTACTAATTTCTTCTTTCATCTTTTATCATTTCCAAAGTGAACCCGTAGCACTCGGCTATTTTCATTCCACTAATGTCTTTGAGCTCTATCTAGGTTGCTATGTATATCAGTGGTTTTGTTCCTTTTTTATAGCTGAGTAGTATTCCGTTGCATGGATATACCGTAGTTTCTGGATATACCGTAGTTTCTTTAGCTATTCATCTGTTGAAGGACATTGAATTGCTTCTAGTATTTGGCCAATACCAATAAATTTACTAGCAATATTTTGGTTTTGTGGTGCTAACAATACAGGCTCTACCACTGAGCCACAACCCCAGCCTGCCGTAAACACCTGGTGCACAGTTGCCCCCACCACCCTCATATTCACTTCTCTGGGTTACATGCTCAGGAGTACTGTGGTGGGATTGTAGTAGGTACATGTTTAGTTTTATGCAACACTGTGAGGCCACGTTCCAGAATACAGCACCATCTTCCATGGCCCCCAGTCATGGATGAGAGATCTAGCTCCTGAGAGTCGGGAGGCCATTAAGAGAGTGTCCTTCTAACAGCGAGCAACAAGGCCTCGGCACAACACCATTTGTATTTCTGGGAACGGTTAACGATGCCAAAACCGTATTTCTATGTTTTGATATGAAGAATAATGATAAAGTAGGTGCTTTTACATTTTATGTTCATTCCTACAGATGGATTCTTCAGAGAAATTGCCCAGTAGGGGTTGGAAATAGGAGAAATAATGTCATGTTAATCTCCAAAGTACCAATTTATATTCCACCAGCAGCAAATGAATGCTCCGGTTGTAAAGCATGGCCTACTCTAATATGGCATGCTCCGTGTCATCACTCTAATACATGCTAAGCCATCTTTAGATGCTTAACTGCCTACACATGTAAGACCCAGCGCGCACTGGCTGCCCTGTTTTGCTTAGAGGGTGAAGATAATGGACAAAGTCTGTGCTCAAAACAGTTGGCTGAACTCTTGAGTTCTGCCAGCTAGACCCCGAACTCCCACTGCCTCCGCCAAGAGGTCAGAAAGAAAATCTCTGCAGTAACATCTCTACTGACAAAGGCTATAATGAGAATGAAGCTCCCGAAAGCCTTATGAGAGCAGACAAAAAGTCTACGGAGACGGATTCCTCAAGGAAGCCCCAGACTCAGGCGTGCACAGGACACATGAGTGAGCACTCCTGACTCATTGACTGGTTAGAGCTGCGGCATTGCAGAGACTGGATTGTTGCAGATCCAGAGACTAATTATTCCTATATGTAGAGCTAACCTAGCCCTCTCGAAACATCCCTTGCCCATCTCTGTGTTGGAACTAACATCTGGTGACTAATAGACTGAAAAAAAACAAAACAAAACAAAACAACACCAAACTAACAAAAAACACTTTTTGGAATTAACTAAAAGACCACGTATCTGCACCAACCCAAAAGCTTTGCAAGTCATCACATAGCATCTTGGGCCTCTGGAAAAGCTCCCCGCCACCTCTCTGTAATCACCTCTCTGGTGTATCCTCTGATGTCTTTTAAACCTGCCTTGACCTATGACTTTCCTGTTTGGTAAAACTGTAAAACTTCATTAAACCATTTGCACTTAGGAACACGGGAGTTTGGGGCAGCCTAGATCTATGTCCTTGGGCCACGGCCTCTCAAAACTGCCTCCAGAACAGGCTATTATGCCCTGAAAGATGACGGCTATAGTTCTGTGTTGTCAGGCATTTCCATCAAACTGTGTTAGGAAGAAGGGAAACTTGGCTACCTTTGTGGGCGACGTGGCACAGGTCCTCCTGCATCTTGGAGAATTCTGACGAGGCTTCAGAACCATCTGAGTAACTCTTCTCTTCTCCAAAGTCCAATGTTGACAAGTTAGGATTGGAGGAGTGCAGTCTCACAGGGCCAGAAAATGGTTTAGGGACCTAAAGTTAAAGCAAAGGGGGAGAGAGTTCTTCTCAGACTACAGGCTCTGTGATTGGAACAGACTCTCTTAAGGGGTCATCTTAGAAATGCATCTTCCCGACGAGGGATAACTTCAAAGAAAAGGGAATGAAACCTGTGGAAGGTGCTCTCCACGGCCACTTGCATCCTATAAAATGACAAATGGGCAGGAAGTCACATGCTGCCTCAGAAACAGTGGACACACTTTACGATCAGAGGCTGAAAATGGCAAATGAATGCCACCACGAAACTGGGCTGTCAGAGCAAATCTGTTGCCAGATGACTTCTTTACTTGCACCTGGAGCCTCTGGAAAACAAACCCTCTGCTCACATTTGCACACGCAATGCTCTTTAGTCTGAGCGTGTCTGTGTTTCACTCCCAGGGATGACAAGAGTCTCTCCAAAAGCTCAAGATTCGGGCTGGTTCTAATTGTGTTTCCTCTGGTATGTGATCTTGCCCATGGCTTAGCTGTTCCTGAGAAAGACAGCTCCTGCTATCCCGCGTGCGGGCTCTGGTGGGATAGGGTCGGGTGGGGTGGGGTAGGGGGCTAGAAATTTGAAGAAAAAACTGGCAAAAGGGCCCGCAGGGTAGAGGCTCAGGACTGTGGGCTCTAAGAGAAGACAGGCCCACTTGGAAACATGATAGAAACAGAGGTAGGTCAGAGTATTGGGCCAGAGCAGCCACCAGGCAAGGCACACACCAGAGCAGGGAGCACCCTAGAAAAGCTAGACGTTAGAGAAGGAAAGACACCCCCCTGCTCCCCCCCAAGTCCTCACAAGAGTGGCAGTCCCTCTAACACCAAACCATCTTCCCTTCAGAAATTCTCCCCTGACTAAGGATCCTCCCAGCCTTACCCCTGTAACCAGAGGTTACTGGAGGCATCTCTCCACACAAGGTACAGAGACAAACTCCAAAGCCGTCACTCTTCTGTTCTGCTTGAGTCAGCGGCCCCTGATCATGGTGCGCAGAGAAACCCCATGAGGAGAGCAAGCCTAGGGGTGAAGCGAGGGTTACCTGCAGCATTCCTTTAGCGTCTTTGCCAATAGCTCTGGACCTCCACCTCCTGTGTGATCGCTTTTCCTTTTTGGGACTTTCAAAGGGTCCACCCTTGGTTTCAAGACAGGAAAGAGAACACAGAGAGTAAGGACCGCTGAAACTAGAGGAACAAACGCACAGAGAAGTAGCCACAGCCATCCCCTTGAGTTTGGCTACAGCAACTGGACAGACACCATCCCACTGTTAGTCGAATGTGGCGAAAACAAGCAAGGATGCGGAAGGTGACCAGGAGAGCGAGCGGGCGGGCAGGCAAACCTGGATGGCGTTGATGGCTGGCGCGGAGTATGTCCGATGCAGGACGTCCATGCTTTCTAAGAGCTGGCTCATTTCCAGCAGATAGGCATGGCAGTGTGCCAGGTCTGTGGGAGGAAGGGCAGATGCTCACAACTGTCCACTAGCACCAGGCTCTGTTTTTCCATATTTTGACTCCTCCCCTTCATACTCCCCCTAACACACAGAAGATGCCATAGATTATAGTGGTTTATGATATGGATGAGGCTGCCTTGATTTAAATCCACTTGTGAACAGTGTTCTCTGTGCCTCAGTTTTCTCACAGGGGAAATGGGAATAATTACAAATACAGTTACAGCACCGAGAGCTTAGTGACTTGACACTGACGTGTGCAGAGTGTTCATGGGAACTTATAACAACCCAGTAGCATCCCTAACCAGCAGCTGTACAGGTGCTCTAAGCTGTACAGGTGTCCTGCCACAGGGACAATGGTGAGCCCCTGCAGATGGTGACAGCAGAGTAGTGAGACTAGACCCTAGTCACTAACTCAGGAGAAGAGTCCACTCCACAGCTAGGTGCACACGAGCTGCAGATGGGGACCCTGCGGAGCATTGGAGACCCACATGACTCAGCATAGCTGTCCTCAGCCTTGGGAGAGCTTAGGTTCTATCCCCAGTTTCTGATTCCTGCATCTGGGTTGGGCCTGGGCATTTGCATTTTCAATAGACCCGGGCCAGCCTGCTGGTGCTGGTCCAGGTGCCATGCTCTGGACATCATCTTGGCAGACCCAGTCAGTGGAGCTAGTAAGTGACAGTTACGGGAGAGGAAGAGGCTGCGTGCCCAGGGGAAACCACGTCTCATGCCACACAGGGGAAGCTCCCACATGACAAGTTTTTCCAGTAGTACCCCTAGTCCAAGGACATACTCTAAAAACAACTGTGTATTTGTGTCTCTGTGTGTGTGTGTATCCCTCTGTGTGTGTGTGTGGTGTATGTCTGTGTATATTTGTGTCTGCGTCTGTGTATGTATATGTCTGTGTATTCCGCCCCCCCTCTGTGTGTGTGTGTGTGTGTGTGTGTGTGTGTGTGTGTGTGTGTGTGTGTGTGTGTCCCCATCCCAAAAGGCACCACCCTCTGGTCTTCACCAGGAGCTATATCCACTTTGTTTTTCAAGAAAAGGTCTCTCACTGGCCAGAGGCTTGCAGGTAGTCTAAGCTTGCCTAGCCCCAGAGATGTACTTATCTCCTCTCCCCCAGGGCTGGGATTCCAAGTGCACACTACCTCATGTGACCCTGCTTGTGGGTTCTGAGCATAAAACCCAGACCCCTATGCTTGCACGGCAAGTACTTTATAAACCGAGATATCCTGTTCTCAACTTCCTTTTACTCAGACTTTTAATCCAAACATTTTAAACCCCATAAACTCCAGGCCTCACTTTAGACAATTAAACATGAACTCCCTACCCCACTGGAGATATGTCTGACGTGAGCTAAGTAAGGTTGAGAACACCGAGTTGCCTTGGGCAGAAGCAATCAGTCCTGCCTCCTTGTCAGTCACTCAAGGAGCGTTGGGACTGTGGTGAACAGGCCACACCCCTGACTAATTTAAACAGTACATCTAGGACAGAGGAATAGGCACAGGCACTTTAAAGGCGCAGATGGTTCAGTCGTTAGGTTAGAGTATATACTGTTCGTCCAGAGAATCCAACTTCACCCACATTGAGCAGTTCCATGGGACATGATGCCCTCTGCTGGCCTCTGTGGGTACCTGCACTTACATGCACATACACCCCATGCCATCCCCACACCCCATATATACATATTGAAAAATAATATAAAATCTTGATTCCAGTGCACATCCAGGGTGGCGAATGCTTCCACTGGGGCTTTCTACCTGGCCACTTACTCCCTTTGGGAACTGATTCTTTATCTTGGGTGGGCAGCAGAGTCTTTTTTTTTTTTTTTTTTTTCATTTGAAAGATTGTGAGTGAACTAACAGTTCCCACACATGGAGACATGATTTATGGCTCCAGGAGGAATCCATGCATCCATCCCAGGACCAGACAAGGAAGTCTAGTGAACACACTGAGCTCTGTGGGGCAAGCATGTTGGCTAATAATGATGAGACCTTCATTACTAAAGTGAGAGATGGAACAGAGATGTGTGACAGCAGGGACACAAATGCACCATGAAGGTAGTACCAAGCAAGCATCACCTCAGAGCCGTAACAAAAGGAAAGAAACAGAAGAGTCAAATTGCTCTACCTTTTGAGCATTTTTCCATGTCCTCTGAAGACTGTAGCCAGAATGGAACTCGTGTGTCACTGCCACAAGAAAATGACAAACTGCTTCCAGCTGGAAATGAATTCTGCTTCGACAGACTGCTACGCTGTTCATGGATGACAAGAGCAGGTTAGAAAGTGAACCAGAGCCTGGCAAGGACAGCTCCTACGGCAAAGGATGACAGGGTGAGCTGGTCCCGAACAGGAAGCAGCTTCTAGCAAAACACCCCACAGGAAGCTCCAATACCTCTGGCTATTGCCCCCTGCTAAGCCACACCATGCTACATGCCCTTAGGTAGCAGTCCTTATAATAGGGATGCCACAGTAAAGACATGTTGGGAGAGAGTCTGCAATCCTGCGTGGCTGTACGTATGCTTAGCTGCATTCGACAGCAGGCAGGAAAACCTAAGTCAATGTGGCTGAGAGAAAGCCTAAGCCTTCAGGAATCTCAGATGGCTCCTTACGTGAGCTCCATGCTAGCTGTACCCTGGATATGACTTGACTAAGTGAATACCACCCCAACTTACCATGCTCCACGCACAAACCTTCCCTCAGCCTCACTCCCAGTATGGACCTCTCTGGTCCCCCAGACCCGTTACTGGCAACGCAATCGTTACCTTCCTGCTGGAGACAGAGTCGAACGCTCCTGGGGCAGAATCTGTGACGGAAGACCCCGGGAAGAAGTGATTGACGTCCCGGGGGAACATGGCGATCTCATTCTGTCGGTACATCCTGTGGTGACGGAGCTTGGATACCCACTCGTCAAATACTTCCTCTGACTTCACCTACAGGGGTTGATTTGAGAGATGTAAAAGAGAGTCCCTTGCTAAGAAAGGACCAAGTAGTCATCAAAACAAGGCCACCTGTGACCTGCTCTTTTTTGAGCCGGTGCATGAGAAGAAGAAGAGGAGGAGGAGGAGGAGGAGGAGGAGGAGGAGGAGGAGGAAGAGGAAGAGGAAGAGGAAGAGGAAGAAGAAGAAGAAGAAGAAGAAGAAGAAGAAGAAGAAGAAGAAGAAGAAGAAGAAGAAGAAATAATAATCTCATTACTGCCTTGGTTTCCATTTACATGGCCTTGGAGAACATTTGAGGGAGGAGGGATCGTCATAGAACATGTAGTTATGTTTCCTTTGAGGTGCTCTAGCTGTCACGTGACTTTTAAGAATGCAAGCAGGGCCGGCTTTACTAAACAGCAAATAAACTGAAACCTGTATTTGTCTCTTAAAACATCTCCAGGTTCTCTAGCCCAAGACTTGCCCACCCCCAGCTGAACGATTCAGTTCTGTTCTTCGGTTACACAGCTTGTAGTTCAGACGCTGTGAACCGGTCTGAACTGAAATGCTGGCCTGTGTCCATGCATGGCTGGAAGCAGCTGCTAACACACATGCCAGTTAACTGAAAGAACAGTTTTGCCGGCTTCAGAAAAAGAAAAAATATCTAACAAAGCATTGCAGAGTATTGTTGCTATTATTTTTTTTTTTAGATTTATTTATTAATATGTATAGAGTTCTCTACCTGCATGCCAGAAGAGGGCATCAGATCACATTATAGATGGTTGTGAGCCACCATGTGGTTGCTGGGAATTGAGCTCAGGACCTGTGGAAGAGCAGTCAGTGCTCTTAACCTCTGAGCCATCTCTCCAGCCCCTTTTATTATTATTACTATTATTCTTATTCTTATTCAGATATTTACCTATTCTCTCCATAGATGAGGAAATATAAATATCTACTTTCTAGAAAGAATATTTTTAATTGGCAATTTTTATGTATTTATTTAAGACAATATATTGCTACGTAGCCCAGACTGGCCTCAAACTTGCTATGTAACCAGGCTGGACTTGAACTTATGAAAATCCTTCTGTATTAACTACCAGAATGCTAGGATTATGGGCATAACACCATGCCTGCTATAAGTAATAATTTTCACCAAGAAACAGTCCAAATGTTCACAAAAAGTGAACATTGAGACAGAGCAATCACTTCTATACTACAGACATTTCTTAAGCCAGTATTTCTGTATATAAGAAATAGTCTTAATTTCTTTTTATTTATTTATTTATTTATTTATTTATTTATTTATTTATTTATTTATTTATACAGTGTTCTGCCTTCATGTGTACTGCATCCCAGAAGAGGGCATCAGATCTCATTGTAGATGGTTTTGAGCCACCCTGTGGTTGCTGGGAATTGAACTCAGGACCTTTGGAAGAACAGACAGTGCTCTTAACCTCTGAGCCATCTCTCCAGCCCCATGAAATAGTCTTAATTTCAAAGTGAAAAATGAGATACCTATACATTAGGATATAGCCTCATGAAGCTGTAATTTTATTTTATTTTTGTTTATTATTTTTATTTATTTATTTATTTTTTATTATTAATTTATTCTTGTTACATCTCAATGGTTATCCCATCCCTTGTGTCCTCCCATTCTTCCCTCCCTCCCCTTTCCCCCTTATTCCCCTCCCCATGACTGTTCCTGAGGGGGATTACCTCCCCCTATATATGCTCATAGGGTATCAAGTCTCTTCTCGGTAACCTGCTGTCCTTCCTCTGAGTGCCACCAGGTCTTCCCCTCCAGGGGACATGGTCAAATATGAGGCACCAGAGTACGTGAGAAAGTCATATCCCACTCTCCACTCAAGTGTGGAGACTGTTCTGACCATTGGCTAGATCTGAGTAGGGGTTTAAAGTTTACCGCCTATATTGTCCTTGGCTGGTGCCTTAGTTTGAACGGGACCCCTGGGCCCAAATCTGCCTATCATAATGTTCTACTTGTAGGTTTCTAGGACCCTCTGGATCCTTCTACTTTGCTATTCTCCCATGCTTCTCTCATCTGGCGAGGATGTGGGGGGAGAGGAACACTCCTTCATTGCTGGTGGGAATGCAAACTAATACAGCCACTTTGGAAATCTATCTGGTGCTATCTCAGAAAAATGGGAATAGGGCTTCCTCAAGACCCAGCTATTCCACTCCTTGGAATATACCCAGAAGATGCTCCAGCTTACAACAAGAAAATTTGCTCAACCATGTTCATAGCAGCCTTATTCATAATAGCCAGATCATGGAAACAGCCTAAGTGTCCCTCAGTAGAAGAATGGATAAAGAAACTGTGGTAAATATACACTATGGAATACTACTCAGCTATTAAAAACAAGGAATTCCCGAAATTTGTGGATAAATGGATTGAGCTAGAAATGATCATAATGAGTGAGTTAACCCAGAAGCAGAAAGAATCAAATGGTATATACTCACTTATATCTGCATACTAGCCCAAGGGGCATGTCCCACCAAAGCCTTCACTTACCAGGAAACTGGGACAGAGGGGAGGACATCCTATTGGGACTCTAGATGAGAGAAGCTGTAATTTTAAATTACAGAAAAATATGCCGGGTAGGTCAGTGGCCTGCCAGGCCAGTGCTGTGATGATCCTGACCAAGGCTGCAGCGGGGAAGGAGGGTGTGCAGACAGACAGACAGACAGACAGACAGTGGTAGCAGCCCTCAGAGAAATGGGGAACGTGACTTTATGTTGCTTAGAGGTACATGAAGATCAAGGCTCCTCCTTAGCACATGTCTGCAGGACAGACAGACAGACATCTATTCGTCTCCTCTGCATCGGGAGCTCCTGACTGGATTTCATTTCCCAGATGTGGTTAGATGAACTTTCTAAGAATCTTGTGTCATCCTTGCACTGATCTGCTCCCCAAAGCCCTAAAAAGCCAGCGCCCAAGTGTTCATCTCGACTCATTTTTTTTTTTTAATTGGTTAAATAAGAAGAGGAACAAAGCACTTTATTAAAAAACTAACTACAGTTCTGTCATAGGCCCTGAGGTGGCTGGGAGGTTTCTTAACTGCTCTTCTGCCCAGACTCCTCAGGCATAAATGGAAGAGAGAACCAAGCCAGGTGTGGTGGTGCATAACCACAATCTCAGCACTTCAGAGGTTTGTGAGTTCAAGGCCAGGCTGGGCTTATACAGCAAGGCCTTGTGGCTAGGGGAGGTGAGGGAAAGGAGGGGTACTAGGAGACTTCAACTAACAACAGTCGCCTACACTACAAGTCAGTTAGTGCTCAGGCATAATGAGAAACCAAGCAGGATTTACAGTGAATCGCTCTGTCTCACGGTATCAAGTCTAATATCTCTTAAGACAGTCTTAGTCTTTAATAGCAGAAACAAATTCTTCATTCTGCTAACCCGTACTGTGGATAAGCAAGGACGCAGTATCTCCTGACAGCATGAAAACACAGAACGAAGAGTCACAAGACCAACAAACAATGTCCACTCTCCTCGTCCAGTGGAGATTAAGCACTGCTGGGCTGCCGGTGAGGCAGGCTGACTAAAGGTTTTCCCTCTGTAACTGTGCCAGTTATTTCACTTGGGACTCTTCCTCCTCCAGGAAACACTTGGTAACAGTGTGGGCTGTTACCATTAGAAACACCGCTGGAGAGCAGAGGGTGGAGGCTGTTAACACCTGGGACAGTCCCCCAACATTGGCCCACAGTGTCAGAGGGACTGCTTTGCACACTGCAATCACCTGGAGTGCAGGGTCAGGTTAGGGGGACAGATAGGAGACACACACTAGGAGAGGGCAGAGGCAGGTGAGGACAGGATGACCAGGGTTTTCCCTACCCTCAGCTCCACTCCCTAAATGTCAAGCTACCGTGCCTAAGTAGTTCTCTATTTATCTCCAACCATCAGGCATTGCCTGATCATCACAAAAAGTAATTTAACTTACTAAACTCACTGACCCCCAAGGAATCACAACAAATCTTAAATACACAGCTGTGCAAAATGAGCATTGGAATCACTCTCTCCATGTGTGTGTGTGTGTGCATGTGTGTTGAAATAAAAACAAAAACAAAACAAGATTTTTTTTTTAAAGAATTAGATGACTGATCAAAGTTTAACAGCTAGTAAGTAGTCATGGAACAGCTGACACTGCCCTCACTTCGTGCTAGAAGCTTTCATGACATCACCCACCTTTAGGAGAAGGACGAAGGATGAGAAGCTTTGAGCCTTAAGATTCGCGAACGTCCACTTTAGGAGAAATTGCCATTCTAATTTTTAACACAGTCTTTATGAAATTGGCTAAAGTCCTAAGTCACGCTTCCACATGGTGAATATTATACCTCAGAGACCATATTTTAATATAGGGTCAATGGTTTTATACTATAGACTCACAGCCTAGGGGAGGGGCACATGAAGGTGCTTTTGCTAATTGGTTACTGTCACTGGGGAGGAGTGGTGACATTTGGGGAGTGGTGACAAAGATGTTAAAACTCTTTGAGCAGTACAAGCGACAGCCTGATATAACCAAGAAAAAAACTGGCCCTAACTAACATCAATAGGATCCCTTTAGGGACACTTGGTGACGGAAGCTGCCCACATGTTGAACGGATGTCCGACAGCCATCACCAGCAGCATGGCAACAGACAGTCCCATCTCTGTAAACAGGCCTCTGCACAACCAGGCTGGGAGAGTGGAGCCCACAGCCCTGGCTCCTGAGGAAGCAAGAGCTGCAGACTCCTGTAGCCCAGGCGTTTGAAGGCAGAGTGGGCAAGAGAGCAAGACCTCAGACAACTCCTCAACCAACAGAGGCCCTGGTGGTGGCTGCGTGGTAGGAGCCTCACCTTCAGGTGGTAGATGTGTTCCTCAGTGTCGAGGTCTATACACTTCGAGGACTTCTTCACAGACATCACCGAGAGGCCCACGTCGATGCATCCATGCAGCTTCTCTCTCTCGATCTACAGAAGCACAGCGAGGGCTATTTGAGAGTCATGGGAGTCAAGGGGATTGTAGCATCCTCTCTGGTCCCCTCCCACCGCCTCATCTTGTACATCCACCCATGGTGAACCCGGACACCACGACTGACAGAGCCCAGTCATGAGATGCTCACGGCCTGCGTTCGTTTCCTGAAAGGGAGAGGCACCTGCCTCATTTCACGGTGGAGGGGTCTGAAGGACAGAAAGCTAAATAATGAGGTTCCATAGCCAGAAGGCGAGGAGATGAGAGAGAACGCCATGAGTCGACTCCCAGGCTATGCCAAGAGCCATTACCTTCTCCTGGAATAATGTTTGTTGCCTACACTTATATCCAAGTGCAGACATAAAAGGAGGCGTATAGACAAGAAACAAAGGAGGGCTAGAGGGGCGAAGAAAGAGGAGAGAGGCACCCTATGAGGCGGGTCTGCTGGGCACACAGAACCCCTCCAGGCCAGCCTCCTAAGGTTAACTCCAAGAGGAAGTCCATCTTAGCCGCGTCTTTCTCCATCAAGGCCCGCAGTCACCTTGACAGGGGGAAGCACACTTGCCCCATGCTCTGCTCCCATTAATTAGCCAGACCCAGAGCATACCTACGGATCCCACCTAGATCTAAAGCTAAGACAGCAGGGGTCAGAGTGGGTAGAGAGGGGGCTCTGGGCTACCTGGAACGCCATTACCCACAGGGCACCATGGCTCTAGGCTGACCTCACACACCCTGCACAGTTCTTCCAATAGCATGCTGGGCTAAGAAGAAGACTTACGTCAGTTTGGCTCTTGGCGTATTTCAAGATTCCCTTTTCCAGGCAGAAGAATCTCTGTGTGGAAGCAAAGAGAACTTAGCAAGACGTATGTGCTAACACCCCTCCCCTGGTCTCCAGCTTCAGAGAAGATATAAGTGCTCAGAACTTGCCACAGACTCAGATGGAGTGTGTGCCCACAAAGTTGCAGCCAATGCTGACATCTTACCTTATGCCAGCCCTTTAAGGGCCATTTCCTCTTTTTCAACAAAAATCCTTTCTGCACAGGCGGCTCCTGGGTGTAAGTCATCTCTCCCCTCAATCCTTCCACGACTTCCCAGCTGTCCTGTTCCAATGAGAGAGACCAAGCTAAAGGTCAGGCCTTCAAAGGACAGTAACGTTAAGCTGCAAGCCACTGAAGACCCATCCCAGATAGAGAGCCTGGCTGCATTTGATAGGAAGAAGAAATTTACACTTAATTCTCAAACGTTCCTTGGACTTTATAGATTCAGTGCTATGGTTTAGTGGCATCAAATTGGTTTTTCTTTTCTTTTATAAAGCTTTCTTGAGGTAGGGGGACCCCTCCCCCCACCTTCTCTACCCCCCCCCCCCCCCCCCGCAATCTTTGAACCTTGACAGCCCAGCTGAAGGGAAAGATCTCACTATAAATTCTATTTCTGTTCCCTTTGATGTCATCAGGCAATTACCGTTCAGTCGGCAGACCTAAGTCTCAATGTTAACCAGCACACATGCCAGGATGAAGCTGTGTCCATGCACATGTGAAGGAGGGGGTAGAGAGAATGGTGGGAAAGTGTGGCTAGAGAGATGGCGCCACAGTTCAGAGCACCCGCAGCCCTGCCAGAGGACCTGGCCTCTCATCCCAGAAGCCACATCAGGTGGCTCACAACAGCCTGCAACTCCAGCTCCAGAGGGCCTGCCCTCCCATCTCGACCCTTCTGGCTTCCGTTGGTACTATATGCCTGTGACATACATTACACGGACATTCGTGTGTGTGTGTGTGTGTGTGTGTGTGTGTGTATGAATGATTCTGGAGAAGATCTCATGTGCACACTCTGGCTTTGAGTCAAAGCTCCAAGCCCTGGGCAGATGGTACAATCAGAAGGCAGTACCTGGACACCACGGTAAGCCTGGACCAGCTCCAGGGCACAGGGCAGGTAGAGGTCACAAAGGGCTCTTTGCCATGCTTCCCAAAGCTCAGAGCATCGTCTCTAGAAACAGGATCCTTCCCTACATAGCAACGGAGCTCCTCTGATGATCTGCCTTCTACCTGAGCCCTTTTCACTGTGAACGGAGATAAAGACACAGCCAAGCCAGGCATGCTGGAGCATCCCTGTAATCCTAGCACTTGGGAAGACAGAGGCAAGCTGATCTCTGAGTTTGAGGCCAGCCTGGTTTACAAATCCAGTCCAGGACAGCCAAGGCTACACAGAGAAACCCTGTCTCGAAAAACCAAAATAAGTAAGTAAATAAATAAATAAAAATAAAGACAGCTCTGATTTAAAAAAAAAAAAAAACCATTCTTGAGATATCAGAATTTGGAGTTACAAAAGAGATTACTTCAAAGGTTTAAAAAAAAAAAAAAAAGGCATGCAGGAGAGGGGGGTGGAATATTCAGTGTTTAACTTAGGGAAAGCTTTTGGCCAGGTGAATGAGGCTCTGTTAGAGGAACCACCAGCTGCCCAGCCATTCAGTTACACCTGGACAATAACTGGAGCCCGTGTATTCAGCAGTGATCAGCACACTGCCCTTCACGGAACACACGGAGATCCTGCACTCATTTGCCCTGGCTTGGAAAGCCACTTCTCGGAACTGTGTTTACCTGTTTAAATGTTGTGAATCTCTAAGGCCCTGATATAACGCCCCCCCTTTCTGAGAAAAGCGTTCCTTCGTCCTCCCAACTCCATCACACCTGTGTTCTGCCTTTCTCACCAGTGACTCCCCCTAGCTCACCGTAACATGCTTGAGGCTTCATTACCTGGTGTACTTCATATTTCCTCCTGCCTTGTGAACAGCAGGCACCTGATAAATAACTCCAGTTTTGGGAGAAAAAAAAGAGTTACAGACTCCGTATTCCTGGAATTTGAAGTGTACCCGGTGGCCCTAGGCCAAAGGACTGTTTCCAAATGAGAAACAACAGACCCCTATTTGTGAAAGATGGGCGTGTGTGGAATCATCACATGGAAATCCAAGGCCCAGCTCTCTGGAAAGCACTCCAATGGTTCAGCCTTTTGGAGTTGTCTGCAGATTCCCAAGCGGAAGGCAACCTGCAGAGCGCTAACGCCCCCTTCAGCTGCACTCAGTGCAAATGCTGGAAGAATGTACTGCATCCTTTCCAAACTGGGGGGGGGGGGGGGGGGGGGGGAGTAAATATGGTCTTACCTGCAGCTGAAGGGGAAAGAAGAATTGAATTACAAAAGTGGCTTTTCTGACTCAGGTTAGAACAGAGGTGCTCCTGAACTGTAGAGACATGGTTTACTCCTCAAGAGGCAGCATGAGGGATGGGGGTTAGAGTAGGTTCGCTTGCCATTGTCAACAGCAAGGAAGGGTTTATGATTCTTTTTTCCCCCTCCTGCTAAATGTCATCTGTTTTTGTCAGTTTCATCTTCCTAGGTTAAGAACTTGAAAGTGCTGGCAGGCAGAAAAGCCACATTTACTCCATGAAGGAAGGGGAGGCTCTCCTTGGCTTGAGAGAAAAGACTCAGGTGCTGCCTTTTGCTTCTTCCAAAGTCACCACTGAGCCAGCAGGTGACACCTAAGAAGCAAGCTCTGGCTCTGAGGCTGTTCCTTCTGAGCCTGGGGATCCTGGAGCGCTGGTGATTAACAGTTTGGGGACAAAGTCTCTTGCGTCTCAGCTTCAAGCGAAAGGACAATGAGACAGTGAGATGGGACAATGAGAAGCCCGCTGAATCCTCAGCCTTGCACAATGACAAGAGTGTCCTATATGCAGAAAGATTCTGCAAGTACTGTGACACATCCTCACAGATAAAGACCTGCTTGATGTCACTTGACCAGACAAGGCCGGCCGGGGTACAGCCTAGCTCAGTCCTAGAGTCTCCTCAGCAGTAAAGGACTCGCTGTGCATTACCAGGAAGTCTGCAACTTAGTTGTAACTCATAAGTTGTTGCTTTCTCATTTGGGCCCCAGTGCTTTGGTGTTTTCTTCCCAAACTTCCACTGAGACCACCTTCTGCGACTTGTATACGACTCCAGCAGAGCAGTGTGTACATGGTAGCCATTAAGAGAACTCTTTGTTATTTGTTACAGTCTCCAGCCAGGAAAACAGATCAACATGGAATCAAGTAAATGATACCAGGTAGCTGGCTCACCCCCGCACCCCACCCCCCAAAAAAAAGAAAAACGGAAAAAAAAAAAAAAAGAGGCGAAGTTGCAGCCATAGTTCACACAATATGCCACCTGACCCCAGAAATCCTAACAAGTAGGGGCGTCTGAAATATGTGAATGGATAATGTGACAACACCACAAAAGGATGGAGCCTGCTGTCAGGTCCCTGACCTAAAACAGTCCATAATAGATGCTAATAAATGCACAGAAAGAGTCAGAGAAACCATTACAGTGGCTGGTACCACAGTCTACACATAGTGAGCTGACACACACGGATTACCAGGCTTAACCTTTCAAAGTCATGATCATTAGGATTCTTCTTCCTCTTTTTTGTTTTGTTTTGTTTCTTTTTGAGACAGGGTTTCTCTGTTTTAGCCTTGGCTGTCCCAGAACTCACTCTGTAGACCAGGCTGGCCTCAAACTCACAGAGAGCCACCTGCCTCTGCCTCTTAAGTGCTGAGATTAAAGGCGTGCGCCACCACCAGGGTGGGGTTCTTACTTTTTCAAATGTAAAAAACGTGGAAGAAATTAGATAAATTTTCTGATGTATAGCTGCCACCTCGTGGCATGGCCTATGAGATGATGATGAGGATGATGATGATTCCCTCATTGTAAAATGCTATTTTCTCCTCTGCTTTAGATGTGTGAATTCCAATGGTGAACACGGAAAACAATCCTGACGGATAAGGAGACAGTGGTGGGTGAGTCCTGGGACTGGTTCCCCTCTCCCCAGAAAGAGCTGAGAAGCGCTGGGTCTGCTCAGAGGTCCCAGCTTGCCCATCTCACAGGGTAGCGCGTGTCTAGAGATCAGGCCACACATGTCAACGCCGCTGACCCTTTGCCCGTTTGCTCCTCCATGTCTGCCCTTCTGCTGAATCCCCTTCTCTGGTGAAGTTTTCTTTCTCCTCAAACCCCCTCCTTCCCGAAGGAAGCATATCCCCTTCGGCACCCCCCACCTTCTGAAAAGAGGCAGTAATAACACAAACCGATGACATTGTCTGCTTGTCCATCTAGGATGTGGGTTCCTTGCCTTACTATAGTCTTGTTCATTATAATCTGGTTTTTTTGCTTGTTTGTTTTTTAATTAAATATACAGTGTTTTGCTTGCATGTAACACCTGCAGGCCAGAAGAGGGCACCATATCTCATTACAGATGGTTGTGAGCCGCCATGTGGTTGCTGGGAATTGAACTCAGGACCTTTGGGAAGAGCAGGCAATGCTCTTGACCTCTGAGCCATCATTATAACCTGTGCCCTCAATAAGTATCGGCTGAGCAAGTCTGAGAGCGGGAGGGTACGGAGAGGCCCCTGAGTGCCCACAGCGTGTGGCATTCAAGTAAACTACTTTTCAGAGTTGGGAAGGGGGCAGGGGTGGAGGGGCACGGGAGGGGGGAAGGGGGCAGGAAAGCCTTCAGAAGCAGGCTGGGGAGATGGTCAGTGGATGAAGGCCGTTCCTATCAGCCTGAAAACCTGAGGAGTCTGAGCCATGGAAGGAGAGAACAGATTCCAGGAAGCTGTTCTTCGATCTCCACACATGTGCCAGGGCAATGCATGTGTGTGCATGGCAGAGACACAGAAACACACACACACACAAGTGTAAAAATAATTTTGACATGCTAGTGTTCCAGGATAAAGGGACTGTGGGAGTGGCCCCTGATGCCCTCCACATGCTGGTCTGAGTGAAACGAACCCCTGAGATACAGCACAGGACAGATTTGAGCTACCACGGAGATTAAGGTCCTGTGATGGCTAACTCTGCGGACTGAGCCCAACATGCCTGGGTTAATGCCCCATCCTGTATGGATCAGGCTGAAACGTCATCGTGAATATGAGATGGAGAAAGAAACAGGGCTGGGGCTTCTCAGGGCTTCTGCTGAGGCTGAGGCGCAAATAAAGTCAGTCTGGCAGCCCTCTGGCATTGGATGCGGTCTATTTCACAGAACTTCTAAAAAGTGCCAAAGATAGAAAGCTGCTTTGTAGTTAGAAAGGCAGCTAGCCATTGATTCGTGCTCGGGAGAGGGCCAAGTTCTTTTCCATAGTGCTGGGTGCAGGGACTGCAACTCAACGCTGTTTCCCCCCAGCACAGCTGTGCGCACACCGCATAGCTCCCAGGCACCTCGCACGCACATGCCCAGTTCGCACATGCCCAGTTCTCAGCTACCCTAGTCAGAAACAGAAGCCACCAAAACTTCCATTCTTCCTGCAGCTGAGAGGTGTGGGGAGAGATCTGGAAAAACTGGGGAGTAGGTTTTTCTAATGAGTCTGTTAGCGGCTTACCAGGTTTCTAAAAAATCGGAGGACAATGTCCAGCATTAAATCATGTGGCAGCTAATCACACCCGTCATTAATGAGTTTAAAGGCATTTGTGATCATGCAAAACCTGTCAAGAGAGGCTAAAGATCACCAGCATTACCTTTCACGATCTTTCTATGGCCATGTGGAAATACTTGTCAGCAGACTGACAATGAATAGAAGAACGGCTTTGATGTCAGACCAAATGTGTACTTGGACTGCAATCACCAAGAACTGGAGGGTGGGTGGGTGGGTGTGTGTGTGTGTGTGTGTGTGTGTGCGTGCGCGCGCGCGCGCCGGCTAGGTTTTACAGGCACAACAGGCCAAAGGGCAATAAAAAGAAAAGTACTGGTGCCTGAGGTCAAATGCAGTGAAAACCAGGGAGAGGTCCTGTGGAGGCGCAACTCAGTTCCCCTGTGGGGGAAGGGCTGAGCTTCGGCCACTGTTGCTGGATCCCTTCCAGAGGACCAGGCTAGGCTGCCTTGAAGAGCTCCAAGGACATCACTCCAAGGGGAAAACCAGGATGGATGAGTAGGAGTCACGAGGCCCTAGAGCCCAGCTCTGCAGGAAGAGCATCTGATAGTAAGTCCCCAGTGACACAGCTGCTCAGGAAAAGAGCACCCCTTAGTCCTGGGAGTGCTCCATCAGAGGCTAACACCACCGGCCAGGAGGGCAGAAGAGATGCTAAGGTCAGAATAAATGACAGCAACTCACACTCTGTGAAACACAGCTGTAGTCGCCTCAGGTACAAACCTGACTTCGGGACTGAAGATTCGAGAAGGAGCCCACTTTGGCTCTGAAGGCTGTTTGGGACCATCAGTCACCATACGCCAACAGGCACTGGGCTTTCTCTCTCATCATAGAGGTGTGGAGAGCTGAGAGAGTAAATACCCGGACAATCCAGGCCCCCAAATGCTCCCAGGCTTATTACCTGACCAGCCACAGAACACAGACACCTTACATATGAACTGGGAGGAGTCTACGCACCCAGCCCCTTCAGCAAGAGGCAGTGCTGGCAGTGACAGTGTCGGCGGACGGACACCGGACACCAAGGCAGCTGTCAGCTGTCCCACTGCTCCACCTGAGAGCATGTTGGATTTCCAAAAAAGAGACAATTGCTTACTGCAACTGTATTGACCACAGGTGGTTTTTATAATTAAGATACCATTTTTAAAAATCTAGCACAGATGCAATGACTGTTTCTAGCCTGCTGATAACTCAGTTAACATTTATGGCTGCAATTACTTCAGCACTTCTTAGGCTCCTCAGATCTATTTGGAAGTTCTGAATATTCCTGTAGTGGTATTAAGGCCTACCAGCTATGAAAACATCCCCTCTGCCTTTCCTCTTACCCTACAATGTTTTTTTTTATTAAAATTATTTTTTTTTATTAATTTACCCTACAATGTTATTCTGTAAACAAGCCTTGTAGGAGGTATAGCCATTCTGCCCAACTGCAGCCTGCCGTGGGGTAGGAGGTTGTCCCCAGCTCTGATGGTGGCGTTTCTGACAGCAGTGAAGGCAATGCAGTGTCCTGTGTGCCTTATGGTAGTTCTGCCATCACACTGTTACCACCCTCATCACACAGAGGGTGATCAGCACTGAAGTGCCAAAGTAGCCTGGCCAAGGCTGAAAGGCGCTAAGCAACGGGACACATTTGTGGGCACCATCTGCAGCTCAAACCCAGACTCTTGTAGCTGGACAGTACCCACAGACAAGAACATCCTCAAGTGCAGCAGGACTCAGTGGAATCTCCTCAGAGACACCCAGCCCCCTGCCACCCCACCCACCCCCACTACCCCACCAATAAATAAGACATCGATTTCCCTAGCCAGAGGCACCGTAACCACTGGCTTTCCCCCAGAGTCATGGAATACCTGTTTTGAAATACACAGTTTGAGAGAGAATATGGCAAGTTGAGCTCTTTTGCCTAAGCCATGAGGGCTCTAAGTAAGGTCAATTATTTGGAGGTCACAAAAATGAGATGCTTTGGGGGACCAGGACGCAAACCTTTTGTACTCTTTCTCCAGCTCATTTCTCAAAACGACATTTCTAAGGCAGCAGCCAGCCTGCCACAGGGGAGTCTGGGCTGACTTACCACCCTCAGGTGGGGTGGGAACGCGCCTCCAGAGCCCATGGGAATGGGGCCAACAGTAAGAAGGCAGGACATTTGTGCTCCTTCTATCTTGAAATATTCTATTTGTACTTATCTTTATAACCTCTTGGTTTAAAAAAAAAAAGCATCTTTTGTGTCATATAGTGCCCTGTGGTGTCTGAGTACTGGAGGAAAAACAAAAACAGACTCCATACTCAGATAAACCACAATCCTACTCAATGACAGTGCTTGTTAGCTCTCAAGAAAAGCCACGTCCAAGCTCAAGGCAATGGGCTGGTGTCTACTCTTAATCTCAGTGTGCTTAAAGAGCTAATGAAGTTTGTCATCAAAATAGAGGCACTTTTGGGGACTACTGCGTATGTGACTTAGAATCACAGGTATGGGTTGCAGGCATTTAAAATGAAAAACCCTTCTATATACAAAGCTCCTACAACACTTAGTGCCCTGACCTACAAATGCCAGGACACACCGCCAAGCAATGCCGCTCAGAGCTAGCATACATGGAAAGTGAAATGACAATCTGCAGGCGCCAAATGAGGACTTCACACGCCATAGCGGGAGCTCAGACTGGCACCATCTCCAATGCCCCTTTGGACTAAGGGCCTGAGCTAGGGCTCTAAGCAGCAAGAATTAAATTCCTGAGGCTATCCTGGTAAGTGGGCACAGACTTAGTGACTTCAATTTCCAACCAGTAAATCTCTCTGTGTTTTTGATTTTGAGAAGAGGTCTTGCTATGCAGCCAGGGCTGCCCTCAAACTTATGCAGCTTCCCTCTCAGCCTCCTGTGTGCTAGGAATATAAGACCTATGCTAACACTACCCCACTATGACTTTTAAAGTTTAATAATGCTGGGGGTCAGAAATCCCAAACCCAGTGTAGGCAGAGCCAGGCTCCCTCTGGAGGCTGGAGCGAGACCTTGGGGCTGCCCTGGTCTCTGGAGGCTGCAGCTTCCCTGCTATCCCTTATTGCTACAGACACTTCCGCCTCCATCTTCACATTGTGCCCTCCCCTGGGTTTCTCCCATGTGGATTTCTTGTTTATTCATTTAGGGTCCATCTAGACAACTAAGGGTGCCCTGCCCTCCTCAAGGTCCTTAAATGAACCATATCTTCTAAGGGCCCCTTCCCAAACAGTGCGATAGTCACAGGTTATGAGGGTAAAAAAGTGGACTTATCTTTTAAGAGGTCAGTATTCAGCTGGGCGCAGTGGCGCACGCCTTTAATCCCAGCACTCGAGAGGCAGAGGCAGGCGGATTGCTATAAGTTCAAGGCCAGCCTGGTCTATAAAGCGAGTCCAGGACAGCCAAGGCTACACAGAGAAACCTTGTCTGGAAAAACCACAAAACAAAACAAAACAAAACAAAAAGAGGCCAGTATTCAACCCACTACAGAGACGCTGTGGTCAGATGTGCCAGGACGTTTGACCCAGCCAGGCCTGTGAACAGTACAGAGAACAATATGGCTGGACTCATGTCAAGGCCAGCATCCAGAGGCATGCCACATTAGTCTACCTGTCCGCTAGAAGGCAGCTAACACTCACTACTCTACTACCAAGGTCTAGGTGTCTTCTGTTTGACCTTGTCCTACTTCCTGCACTGTCGCTTCTAGGCCATTAGAATTTTTTTTCTTTGTTTTGGGTTTTGTTTTTGTTTTTGGTTTTGGTTTTGGTTTGTTTTTTCGAGACATGGTTTCTCTGTGTAGCCTTGACTGTCCTGGACTCACTTTTGTAGACCAGGCTGGCCTTGAACTCACAGTGATCCACCTGCCTCCGCCTCCCGAGTGCTGGGATTAAAGGTGTGTACCACCACTGCCCGGCCCCAATAGAATTTTTTATTTTTATATATTATTGTGTGCACAGGTGATGTGAGAGCGCACGCGGGTGCGCACACACGCCTGGGCTACGATATGCATATGAAGGTTGGGGGACAGCTTTCAGGAGTAAATTCTTTCTGCTGTGTTGCATCTCTCTCATTTCTCGTGCACTGCATACTAGTAACCCTTCAAGCTTCCAGGTGATTCTCCCATCTCCACCTCCACTTCTTGTTAGGAGTACAGGCATTTCAGATGCTCATCCTCACATTGAGTTTGTGTATGTGGGTTCCTCAGATTCGACTCGGGTGTGTCAGTCTTGTGTGGCAGATGCCTTTAGCAGATGAGCAGTCATTAGCCTGCCATTAGCATTTTACCGTCACTAAATTACTAAGGTAGATTCTCTCTTCCATGAGAAAGAACCAGTGGGCCCACTCAGCCCGAGGTGGCAGCTCAAGGATCTCAAGGGTGATGCAGGTGCTGCACAGCTGGGAATCCAGGTGCTGCACAGCTGGGAATCCAGGTGCTGCACAGCTGGGAAGGCATGCTCCCCTGGAACACCAGGGCTCCAGTTCTTCCTTCCTGTGACCTGCACTGTGGCTACACAGCTGGGAATCCAGGTGCTGCACAGCTGGGAATCCAGGTGCTGCACAGCTGGGAAGGCATGCTCCCCTGGAACACCAGGGCTCCAGTTCTTCCTTCCTGTGACCTGCACTGTGGCTACACAGCTGGGAATCCAGGTGCTGCACAGCTGGGAATCCAGGTGCTGCACAGCTGGGAAGGCATGCTCCCCTGGAACACCAGGGCTCCAGTTCTTCCTTCCTGTGACCTGCACTGTGGCTACACAGCTGGGAATCCAGGTGCTGCACAGCTGGGAATCCAGGTGCTGCACAGCTGGGAAGGCATGCTCCCCTGGAACACCAGGGCTCCAGTTCTTCCTTCCTGTGACCTGCACTGTGGCTACTGTTTGTTTGTTTGGGTTTTTTTTTTTTTGGTTTTTGAGACAAGGTTTCTCTGGGTAACCTTGGCTGTCCTAGACTTACTTTGTAGGAGATTCATTTTCTTACGGCACCTCAAAAAGGGTTTTATCAAGGCAGTGGTTCTAAAACACAGAAAGCTATCTTTGCTGCTTTTATATTTCACTTTTAATTCCATGTATGGTTGTTGGCTTGTAAGTCTGTCTGTCTGTCTGTCTGTCTGTCTGCACTATGTGTGCCTGAGGCCGGAAGAGGATCTGGAGCTGGAATTACAGTTGGTTGGAAACTATTGTGTTGGTTCTGGGAGCTAAACCCAGATGCCCTGCAAGAGCATCCGATTCCCTTACCACAGTGCGGTCTCTTCAGGCCCTGCTTGCTGCCTTTTATTCCAGAACTGCAGATTGGAACTCACGGGTCAGGAACTTTGGAAGTGTCCAGGGTTCGGTTTCTCCTGCTCTTTCAGTCAGGTATGGAACAACAGCCTGTCCCCTATGGCTCAGGGAAGAACAAGCGTCCTCGCTCTTGTCACTGTAGCTGATGCTTTAACTTCTTCCCATGTCAAATGTTTGCTTCTCTGCAAGACTCAGTGTGAACGTGTATTGTCAGTTGAATCTTATTTCTTCACCCTTCCTACATCCAGAACAGAACATTACAACGTGGCTGTGGCCAAAAGGCTGGTGGAAAAAAGGAGAAGTAAAGGGCCCAGAATATAAGCCTGGAAAGTGAGGACAGAAACAGACAGGTGAGGCTTTTTCTCTGCTGGGACGACCAGATGAAGTGCTCTAGGCAAACGGGCCCAAATGCTGCTTCACTCATCTGTCCTGTTCTGTCCTACACTCAGGTGCTGGCTGAGGAGGCCTTTTTAAACAATCATGTATACAGGACATGTGGGCCTTGAATTGACTTCTGGAGGTGCCTCTAAGCTCCCCTGACTCTGGACACAGCATATCTCTGGGCCATATTTCCTTTCCACAGCAATCCAGAGTTCGTAAGTTATTTTGAGATTCCAGAGGACAGTGTAAGGAGATCCCAGTAGCTGTAAAGATGCTCCTGGGTGGTCCTAACTTGGAGCATCCCTTGCCAACTCTTCCTCTCGTTGTGGCCTAGGTATATGCTAAGCCTCTACACTGCTGCTGTCTCCCAGCTCGAAGGATGAGGCAGGGAAGCAGTCAGTCACCTGTGAGGCAACTTCAGGATCTCTGGGGCTTCCATGCTTATAGTAGGGACATGGTCTGTTTGTCAGGCATGCCCAGAGAAGGTTCTGTGGAATCTAACAATTTGCACAACCCTATGAGGTGCTAAGGCACAGAGAGGGTCTGTAACCGGTCCAAAGCCAGGGGGTTTGTACATAGTCTAAGATTTCAGGTCAGTCCCTCTGGCTCCAGAGATACTGCTTGCTGTCCTTAATTTTCTATGACTATTTGTTACAGCTATATAGTTAGATGGCCTGAGACTCATGTTGAACTTTGTCATTGTGGGGTATGGGGAGGTAGGGCCTTTAAGAAGTGATGATGGGCGGGGGGGGGGGGGGGGGGGGGGGGGGAGGCTGGAGAGGTGGCTCAGAGGTTAAGAGCACTGGCTGCTTTTGCAAAGTTCAATTCCCACCAACCACATGGTGGCCCACTGCCATCTATAATGAGATCTGGGGCCCTCTTCTGGCCTGCAGGTGTACATGCAGGCAGAACACTGTATGCATAATATACAAAGAAATCTTCCTTAAAAATTGCAAAATGCAGTTTAAAAAATTTTTTTAAGTGATGAAGTTGAGGCAGGAGTTAACTCTCCCTAGGCACTAACATAAGAAAAAAACTACAGGGTGGCCCCACAAGTGCAAGAAGAAAGGAAGGATAATTCAGGTATCAGCCAACAGCACCTGCAATGTTAGTAACTAACAATGACAGAAAGAGCTGGTGCTAGTAGCCAATAGATAGGCAAGGTCAGCAGCTAACAAAAGCACAGGTCAAAGATGGACAGAAGGGGGCGTTAACGTGCGACCACCACCATGACTGGGTGAGCAGCACGTGACCAGTACATGGCCATCTTCCCTGGTTGCACCAGAGAAACATACAGAGTGTTGCCCCACCCTCAAGCTCGGCCCATGGTAGACCCACCAGTCTAAATAGAAATGACCTCAATCTTTGCCCATTTCCTGTCTTATAGAAAGCCCCTCGGCAAGCTCAGTGGTTATCCCTCTCTTGGGATCCCTCCCACTCTCAGGAGTCTCTCTCCACTTTCTTTAATTTCTCACTTCTCCTTAATGAAGCTTGCACTCACTTTGCTTACAGCCACATCCTGCATCTGTCTTTGACCATCATCAGCCTGAAACACAGAGCTGGGAGCTACTGTTTCAAGCTGGTGGCCGCTGACAGTCCTTGGGTCACACGCATCAGGATGCAGAAAGGTTCCATGGCTCTCAAAGGTCTGCTCTGAAGTCATTAAAAGGAGACAGCTGCCTTTCTTTCTAGAGTGACTTCTCCTTAAGTCACCAAGAGCAGGTTGATGCAAAGGTTGTCACGGGCACCCCTGGTGCTCTGTCGCCTCCCCTTTCTGCCCATGCGTTCAAGCTCAAGCAGCACAGTATCGTCATGAACCACGCCAGCATCCTGCTCCCTTTTGGACTTCCCCCAACTCCAGAGCCAAATACACTACTCTGTATTCCTTAGAGATGATCAGTCTCAGATACCCTGTTACAGCAACCGGAAAGGAACAAGACACCAGCAGAAGACAACATGACGTGACAGGAGGGTCCCATAGTCATGCCTCCTTAGTGTCCTGTAGTGTTGATACAAAGTCCACACTTTAAAAAGGAACCGGATCAAACCTAGCGCCTCCATATTAAATAAATCCATGTGGCTATGCCATTTTTCTTCCTCCTCTTTTCTCCTTCTCATTCTCCTTGACAGAGTCTTACACCCAGGCTGGCATCAAGTTGGCCATCCGCCTGCCTCAGTCTCCCAAGGGCTGTGATCACAGGCATGTACCGCCACACCTGGCTTGGATCTCGGTGTGCTCAATACTCAACTGAATATATCAGCACCTGAACATTGTACATTAATTCACCGTGCAAAACTTGGCGAATTCTCCCCTAGTTAACCTACCTGCCCTATAGATTCTGGCGCCCAGCCCAGGCCTGTTGTGTTTTCTGAAGGGTAGCTTAAGCTAACAGCCTGCATAAATTAGCTCTCATCAGGTGACCCGGAGGGGGGCTCAAATGCCACCAAAGAACGGCCAAGGGGCAGCAGGGCGAGGAGAGCAAGCTGAGTCACTGTGGGGAGACTCACCTAGCAATAGAGCTCTCTCTTTCAAGGCCCAGGCTGAAGTGCGAACAGCACCTGTGAACTGGCTTAGCAGAACATACTCTCTGAATTTCATGCCAAATGCCACCCAGGGGCTGGCTTCCCATCAGCTGCTTTCTTATTTGTAGTGCTGTTTGGCTCCTCTGCCCAAGACACAGCTTTACATCTCCTGCTCACACATGCTCAGTTGGAGCTTCTCAATAGAAGTAGTTGAAGGAAACACACAAAACCAACCAAAAAAAAAGCACCTTGGCTGTTGGTTCTTCTAATAAAGACAAGCCATGCTTATTCATTTTGTCTAGCCCTGCCTGGCTTCTAAAATGCAGTACTTTGACATTCCTACGCAGGAATAGAAGGGGAGCAGTGGGGAAAAGACAAAATGAAATTACAATTACGCTTGTAAGTTTAAAAGTAGCAACTCTCTCTCCTACTCACATATCCCCTTTGCCTCCTTCATGAATCCATAGAACAGCCTGCACAGGCATCTTCCTACCACGCAACTGCGCACACACTCGTCCCTTAGCCTAATCCTCCTGCACTGACCAGCCTGCAAGCACCAGCCCAGCCCAGGCACTGCCACGGGCTATTTCACATAGCTCTCACCTTCGCCTTCAAGAGAGCAAGTTCAGTTAACACTGACGCGTGAGTGTCTACACAGCGTTGCATACATACAAGAATGGGGGAATCTACCCAGAAGTGAGAGGTACACGGATGGGGGCATGTATGCGGAAGTACACGGCTAACTGACATTTTGCACATGAGAGGCTGTTACAGAAAGGCCAAGTTCCAGTCAACTCAAGAATCAAAGACAAGTAAGGTCAGTGTAAGGAACAGAAAGAAAGTCTGAGGTACAGAGACTCCGATCTGCGCTAGATGAGAGCTTAAGGGACAAGGATGTAGAAAGACAAAGTCGCATGACCAGGAGGGAGTTTTATTCTCTATTTTTAAAAAAAAACACGTGTATGTTCGTGAGCATGGTGTGTGTGTGTGTGTGTGATGTGTGCAAAATGTGTATTGTGTGTGTGTCATGTGTGCAAAAATGTGTTTTGTGTGTGTTTGTGTGTGTGTGTGTGTGTGTGTGTGTGTGTGTGTGAATTGTGTTCAGTGTGTGGTGTATGTGTGGTGTATGTAGTTATGGTATGTGTCTGAGGTGTGTAGTGCGTGGTACGTGTGCAATATGTGCACATATCTGTCTGTGCGAGATGGAGTTTTAAAATTCAAGCTTGGTGCTCTCTTCCTGCTGCCTCCCAGACTCGAAGCACGGTAAAAATGTGTAAAGCCATACACTTCTAGGCTGTCTTATGTTCATGTAGGAAAAAAGAAGTCTGCAAAGAAAATGTACTACGTATACACATTTAGCATGCTCACACACACGCCATATATAGTCATATATTATATAGTTCCTTTGGAAAGAAATATTATTCTGCCTGTAAAAAGGACGAAATCTTTTCATCTGTGACAACATGCATGGATTTGAAGGATACTATGCTAGGTACCAGACAGCACACTGTTCGTTATCTTATATCTCGTGTGTGTGTGTGTGTGTGTGTGTGTGTGTGTGTGTGTGTGTGTGTGTCTATATATGTGTATGTATGTATGCATGTATGCATGCATGCATGTATATATGTTGGTTTTTTTAGACAAAGTTTCCCTGTGTAGCCTTGGCTGTCCTCAACTCGCTTTGTAGATCAGGCTGGCCTCAAACTCACAGAGATCCACCTGCCTCTGTTTCCCCACATGTTAGGATTCCAGGCATGTGCCACCATGCCTAGCTGTATTATTATATTATAATTATGATACATAACAGTATATTTCATGTCATCTAGAACTTGAACTTACAGAAGCAGAAAGTAGCATTAAGGCACAGCACAGCAGTAGATTAGAGGGCATGAGCATATAGATTCAAAGCTCAAAGTTCCAGTTAGTAAGGGAGAAGAAATTCTGAGGATCTTAGTGCAACTTAAGGACAACAGGTGAGAACAGTGCACTGCACAGCTCGGGCACCTGCCAGAGTCAGCCAGTTACACACTGACAATGTTCAAAGAGAAACAGTGCCCAAACATGTACAGACTTTTCCTGGAATCATTATTCCCTGGATACAGTGTAGCAACTGCTGACACAGTATTTCCATCAGGAATCAAGACCATTGAAGACAGGAAGGTGGTCTTGTTGACAGGTGAAAGCTCCCACATTTCATACAAATGGCCTGTGCATTCTTACAGTCTGTTACCAGTGGGGCTCCTGGAACCAATAGCTTTGTGAATACCACAGGAAAACTATATGGAACATTCGTCAGGATAGTATATCTCTCTCTATGTGTACGCATGCTTGTATGTGCACAGGTGAGGACAGAGGATCATGTTCACATATGTGCAAATGGAGGCCAGAATATGACCTCATATATTATGCTTCCAGAGCTGATAATGTGTTAATTTTGAGACAGTTTCTCCTCAGCCTGGAGCTCACCCACTATGCTAGACTGGCCAGTGAACCCCAGAGATCTGTCTGTTTCTACCTCAGTCTGTCACCACACCCAACTTTATGTAGCTTCTGGGGGTTCAGCCCAGGTCCTTGAACAGTCTACAGGCTAAACATTTCTCCAGTACAGGAGAACAGATCTTAAATGCTCTTGCTATCCCTACACCAGACATAACTATGTAGGACAACCAGTAGATTTGTTATCTGGCTTGTGTTTATCGTCCACACTGTATGCAAATATCAAAACAGTACAGCATAGATTACAAATATATGTAATTTTCACTTGTCAGTTACAACTCAATAAAGCTATAGGAGGAGGGAAGATAATGTTTTTAACAATTTGAAAGTCTCCATGGATCTGGAAGAAAGTAAGGATGTGAACCATATTGTGGGCAAAAGTGTTTGCTGGCTTCCTTCTGTGAGCTAAGGGAGCTAAAACAGCCCCACCTGAGCCAGGCTCATTGCGGCAAACTGAGATGATGCAGAGGGAGGTCCCCACAGCACAGTGAATGGAGGTTTTGCCATCTGCTCATCCAAGGAGGTAGAAGGAAGCAGCTGAACCTCAGCCAAGTTATCTTCTGGGCTGATGGGGATCTGGGACATTCCATTCTCACTATGGAAAAGGAGTCCCCAGTGCAATGTGAGACTTGCCCTGGATCGATGTCCCTGGGAGCGGAACGTAGGCAACAGCACACGCCAACCCAAGGCAGGTGACTACATCTCATGCTAGATGAGGCTCTAACCACAGTCCAGAGCACACAAGGAAAACTAGCAGCACAGATAATTGCCAGTGACGTCAACATGGAACGGACCCATGGTGTGCACCGGGCAACCTGAAAGGGGTTTCAAAGCGGCACGCCTTTAGCAGTTAATATTGCAACATCCTGCCAGTTGAGCCCATGACTGTGGAAATCTTGCCGCTTTCAGCATCCTGTGATGAGGCTGCAAGTGCACTGCTTTGCTTTATTTAGCAACTGACAGATGCAATGGGAACGGCTGAGCCCCAAAAGGGCCAGCAAGGGAGAGCTTCCAAGGCGCCCGAGACCGAAGCAGAGTTCAGGCCACTGTGCGAGGCAGACGATGGGAAAGCTGGGCTGGCCTGGGGCGGAACACTTTCCTCTGTCAGAAAACGGGACAGTGGGAAGACTTGATACATGGTCCCTCCAAAGTAAACAAGGGTTTTATAACTAAATTCAGGCTAGTTATAAAATGAATATACTGAATTTTCTACTTATTCTGTCACAGAGGCAGTATAAATGTTCACACTAACAAAGCACATGTAAGAGTCACCTGGGAGGATGGAACCTCAGGACAGAGTTGCTTCTATCAGACAGGCCTGTAGGCATGTCTGTGGGACATTTGCTTGATTGCTGGTTGAAGAAGAGGGACCAGCCCACAATGTGTCAAGTTGACAAAAGCTTGACCAGCCCATAAAGCAACTTATGTGTGCTGATTGTGTAAATTAAAGTGGAAGATCTTAAATATAAAAGATGACCATTTGATGAATAGTCCAAAAAAAAAAAAAAAAGTTGAGGCACTGGGTATTTTATGGAAAATAGCTTTGTGAAGACCAAATCGACCAATCTTCTGAACACGCTGGATGAGTTTCTGTAGTGAGGATGGAAGTGACCCGGCTCCTCTGGGGCTGTCTGTCATTCTTGTTACTTCACTGGATGCACCCTCCCTCTGAAGCCAAAGAGCACAGAACAAAGGCTGGTGTGGTGGCGCACACCTTTAATCCCAGCACTCGGGAGGCAGAGGCAGGCAGATGGCTGTGAGTTCAAGGCCAGCCTGGTCTACAAAGCAAGTCCAGGACAGGCAGGGCTACACAGAGAGACCTTGTCTTAAACAAAACAGAATGGGCAGAACAAGAGATGCTGCTTGGAGTCAGCTGCTCGGGTGGGAGGACAAATGACACAGTCTGCTCCAGTCCCAACCTGAGGTCTGGCTGTCGAAATGGGAGAGGCTGGCGGAAGCTGGCCAAGGGGGCAGGCTCCCTCCCTCCCTTGAGAGCAGATCTCTGGGGGCCCATGGTGTGTTAGCATTAGCCAGTGACAAATTTAATCTTTTTTTTTTCTTTTTTTTTTCAGGGGGGTAGGGGATGGGTTCAAGACAGGGTTTCTCTGTGTAGCCCAGCCCTGGCTGCCCTGGACTCACTTTGTAGACCAGGCTGGTCTGGAACCCACAGAGATCCACCTGCCTCTGCCTCCCCCCCCACACAACCCCCCACACCCCCATACTCCCCCACCCAGTGCTGGGATTAAAGGTGTGAGCCACCACACCCAGCTGACAAATTTAATTTTTAAAAAAAAGAGACTTGATACCCTATGAGCATATACAGGGGGAGGAGGTCCCCCTCAGTCACAGTCATAGGGGAAGGGAGTAAGGGGAAAATGGTGGGAGGGAGGAATGGGAGGATATAAGGGATGGGATAACAATTGAGATGTAATATGAATAAATTAATAAAATATATATTTTTTTTTAATTTCAAGAGGCAGGGGAGTTAGGTCAATGGTAAAAGTGCTTGTTACATGTTTTAGCTCTTTGCTTGCTTTGTTCGCTGTGAACCACAACCAAAAGCAGCATGGGGAAGAAAGAGTTTATTTGGTCATACTGCGTGATGACAGCCCATCACTGAGGGAAGCTGAGGCAGGAACTCAGGAAGGACAGGAAGCTGGAGGCGGGGACTGAAGGGAAGCTATGGAGGAGTGCTGACCACTGGCTTGCTCCCTGCAGCTTACTTGCTTTGTTTTCTTACACAGTCAAGGGGAGGTGCTGCCTACAGTGAGCTGGTCCCTCCTACACCAATCATTAATCAAAAATGACCCCCAGGGACTTGCCTACAGGCCAATCTGATGGAGGCATTCTCTCAACAGAGGTCTCACCTTCTCAGGTGACCTGAGCTTGTGTCAGGCTGACAACAACAAAAATAAAACCAAACCAAACCAGCAAACAGATTAGCCAACATGAGCACCTGAGTTCTTTCTGGACAGGTCATAGCGCAAGCTCCAGAAACGTCAACATTTGTACAAGATGAGAGACAAAGACAAGTGGGTCCCTGGGCCAGCCAACTGGTTCGAGCAGTCCAAAACAATGAACAGCCTGTCCCAAGTAAGGCGGAAGGTGAGAATCCACACCTGAGGTTGTCCTCCAGCCTCCACATGTGTATCATGGCACAGGTGCGGGCATGTTCACAGACATGGACACATGCATGCCATATGCGTGCTAGCACACACATACACGCAAAGATAAATACTGAAAAGGAAAACACACACACACACACATACTCACACACTCTCGGGTCTTAAAAAGCATCTTAAAGGGCTCCTTTATGTGTCAAGCTCACAGGGAACTTTAATTGGCCCAAAATTATGGACTTGTGGGCGGCAAGCTCCCCAACCAAGACAAATGTTCAAACTAAGAGACACTTGGCTGAGTCACTGTTGTACGACGTTCCCGAGGTGGGCCGCTGCTTAATTGTCGCTTCCAAATCTGGACAAAAGCAAATTCTGCGGCCAGAACTTCTCGGGCGGGTGGGCGGGGGGGGGGGGGGGGGGGGGGGGGGGGATGACCACAGAGCCAGTGAACACTGAACAGCTCCAAGGCCTCTGGGGTTGGAAATCCAGCTTTCTTGCATAGCCCACCGCCCCCCCCCCCACAACCCGCCCTCCCTGCTTTGCTGAAGCAGGCCGGATCACAGTGACCAACATGCCCTTACTGTCACGGATTGGAACCCAACAGATCTGCAACAAAGTCATATTGGAAAGGAAACCGAGTAGCAACCAGTGACCACTGAGAGTCACTTGGGAGTGAATGATTCTGCCCTGCTCACAGGCGATCTGGAGGCACACGCTTGGTGAACCGGACAAAGTGCAGGTGGACATTGCAATTACTGGAAACATGATTATTGCTTGTTTTGGTTAACAGGGTATAAGGAAAGGAAGGAAGGGCTGGAGAGATGGCTCAGCCGGTTAAGAGCACTCACTACTCTTGCTGAGGACCTGGGTTCAGTTCCCAGCATTGTGGAATGGTAAGTGACAATCAGCTGTAACAGTCCCAGGAGAGCCAATGGCACCTTCCAACCTCTGAGTGTACTACACACATGTGGCACACAGACATAGATGCAGGAAAAACAGATATCAACAGAAAATAAAAGTAAATAAATCTTTTTTTTAAAAAAATCTAAAAAAGAAAAGGTGGGCCCTGGAGCAAAAGACATGGAGTTTTTGTTCAGCATCTGGTCCTCACTGGGGCAAGTAATCTGGTCCCTTTGACTTCGGCTTCCTTGAGGGGAAAATGGAAATGTTAGTGCCTGTGTCTGGAGACAGTCGCAAAGGCTGAGTAAAGCAAAGAGCCAAACGCAGTTCTCAACACCTAGGTGGAACAGGAATTAATTCTCTTCCAGTGTCCAGGTATGAGGACAAGGGCTTGCTCTTAAACTGAGAGGCGGCGGCGCCCCGTCAAGACACACCTGTACCTGCAAACCCTTGCGATCCAGCACGCACGTTAGGAGCGGCATAAGTTAAACGTTACCTGTCGGCTTCCTTGCTTAGAGGAACAGCTACTTGTGCTTCTTGAAGGTGAAACCAATTTTTGGGACACACCGAGGCTCTTCTCGTCGCTCATTGTGAAGAGCCGGTCACGTGGGCTCAGTGCAGTCAAAACGCCATGAGAAGGAGGCAGAAGTGAAGGGTGTGCAGTCCTCGCAGGCAGGTGTCAGCTCTCAGCCAGTGTGTTTTAAAACCATTCTGGGTGTCTCAGAGGAAATCTCTAAAACCAGAAGAAGGGTAATTAGAGAAGCTAGCGAGGTCACACCACACATTACAGACTCCAGCGGACATTTCCCACCTCACACTATGGAAAATTCTGTATATGCGCTTTTCTGTATTGTTTGTTTGTTTGTTTGTTTGTTTGTTTTTCGGAACAGGGCTTCCTGTTTTAGGTAGGCCTGGCTGTTCTGGACTCACTTTGTAGACCAGGCTGGCCTCGAACTCACAGAGACCCGCCTGCCTCTGCCTCCCAAGTGCCAGAATTAAAAGCGTGAGCCACCACTGCCCAGCTTCCGTATAGTTTTAAAATGTGACAAGTTTAAGAACATTACTATGGTGGTTTGAACGGCGACACATACAAAGCCACGGTGAGACACTATTTCACATCACTATGGCAACTATCATAAGAGCAATAAGAAGAAGAAAACAACTGGCACTGGGAAGAACGTGAAAAAATTAGAGACCATCGTTGGTGTGAACATAAAATGGGAAAGGCCACATTATAATATTCTGTGACTACAATGTGTACGGAGTCAGGAACCCATGGAGTTGGGAGGTCACTTCGTGGTTCCCGGAGGGGGTGGGGGAGGGAGGGACATCAGGGAGAGACTGGATGTGACTGCTTAAATGGCTATGGGTCATTAGCAGGTGATGAAATGTTTTGGAACTAGACAGTGACAATGGTTGTACAACACTGCAAAACTACTAAATATCACTGAAATGCAGAGTTGAAGTTATTTAAAAGATGAGGTCAATGTAATGTGAGTGATATTCTAATTATTTTTAATTCCTGGGGTGGGGGTGGGGGGGTTGGTTTGGCTTGATTTGGGCTTTTTTTTTTTTTTTTTTTTTTTTTTTTTTTTTGGAGAAAAGCAGTGGGTTTTTTTTTTTTAAATCCCAAGGGATTTTTTAATTCCTTCTAAAGACATCTGTAATGTGATGTAACAAACGCTGGAGGGGAGGAGGGGCAACAGAATTTCCCACATCTGGTAGCACACAAGTGCTTAAAACAGTGCAGTGGTCAGTGGGTAGGGCACATGATACTCACTGCCAAATGTTATAGCACAGATTTCTACACAATCCAGCAAAGCAATGTCACCTTCTTTAACAGTCTGATAGGAGGGCGTTACCTCTATTTTACAGAGAAGACCATAGAGCCCCTACTAAGTTAGGGCTCTAGACAGATCACATAGATAGCAAAAGGGGGCCCCCTATCTTAGCCCTTTAAACCCAGAGCTGGACATAGGTGTCCCCCTCATGGACAGGTGTGGCACTAAGAGCTATGACGGTGTCTCTGATGTATCAGACTACAGTGTGGGTGAACACTGACTAGTTGGGGGAAAACACTGACTAGGGCATCCCCACTTCCAAGTAGCTAGTGAGGCTGCCAGCTCTAAGCTACAGGGAGCCTTACACTGAGGGACAGCCCCTCAGGCTGCAGAGAGGAGAAGTCCCTTCATCCACAGGCCTGAGGTAAGGGCAATGGTTGTGCATGGTTAGGGCTGCAGAAGGCCAGGACCTTACTAAACACACTCAGTTCAATTAAATTCTACAACTTTCCCAGACGTGCTGACAATAAAATATATGTTATTCAGCCCACTCAAAGTGTTCTCATGGGCCAATTTTTAAAGAAGGCTGCTATAGGATTGACCTGGACCCAATGAGTCAAATAGGATATCAAAGGGGATTAATTATTAAATACTCAAATTTTATAATGTCTTTCTGGCATTTTCTTCTCTAAAGCCATAGCCAAAACCAAACCAATGCAGTGAAAGTATCTAAATCTTGGAAAATAAATTAAGGGACCTATAGCCATAGAAGTCAATTCCCGTGACTGCTGGTTTGAATAAGACTCCTGCTGCCCCATACCCTACATCACTCCAAGTTCACATATTTGAACACTTGGTCAATAGTTGGTGAGGCTGGTTTTAGAGGCTTAGGATGTGTAGACTTACAGAAGGGAGTATGTCACTGGTGATGGGCTTTGAGAACTTACAGTCTCTCCCTCCTTGCTGTTGACTCTCTGCTTTGTGCTTGTGGTTTGAGACCTGACCCCTCAGCTTCCTGCTCCTTCAGCCTTGCCTATACTCTACCATCATGGACTCAGTGCTCTGGATCCATAAGCCCAAATAAAGCTTCCTATCCATACGCCACCTTTGCGGTAGTGTTTTATCACGGCGATGGAAAAGAAACTAAGACTCCCTGCTTCCCTAACGCGCGCTCCACCTCTGGAATCACTACGAGTTGGTTCCAACAATGAAGATGCCTGACAGCAAACAACACTGGCTGTTCACAAAATTAGCTCTGCTTACAGGGCATGACTAAGTATAGCTGAATTAGGGACAAATTAAACTAGCTAAAAAGTGCCAAGAGAAGCTGTTCAGACATATTAATAGTGTGTTTAGTTAACGGTATTGCCTGTTGTCTAAGAAAGGGAGGGAAAAAAAAGAACTCTATGGTATCCTCAATAATTGATGAGTGTGAGTGAGAGTGTGTGTGTGTGTGTGTGTCTGTGTGTGTGTGTGTGTGTGTGTGTGTGTGTGTGTGTGTGTGCAGTCATCACTATGGCAACATGTCCACAGTGGACTAGCAATACTAACAAAGGATTTCTGCCTGTGTGTGTGTGTGTGTGTGTGTGTGTGTGTGTGTGTGTGTGCGCGCGCGCCAGGTTTTGCTTTCCTAGGCCTAAGGTTCTGATAAAGGAGATTATGGGAGGAAATCGTGTGTGAACTGTGAAGGAGGGTGGGGTGCCTTAGACAGTAAGTTGAGTCATGGGAATTAGGAAGCCGTGCCACATGAGCAGCTTGGGGAACAGATAGCAGGGGTCACCTTATCTCTTGACTCACGATCTCACTTTGGAGGGAACTACCAAGTAAGCCAAGGCTCTTAGCGGGCTAAAACCAAGATTATAGAATTGACACTTAGGGTTAAGGACTCTGCCAGCACCACACTCCTATTAGTGAGCTAAAACCAACACTGTGGAATTGGCACTTAGGATAAGGCCTCTGCCAACACCACACCCCTTTTTCTTATCTCCTCCTATACCTATTACTTAAAAAAAAAAAAAAAAAAAAGGCAGCGTGAGAATGTGAGCCGGGGGATACTGCTATTTTGTTCCGTAGGATCTTCCTGCCCTCTGAAAGACAAAGCTCATCCTAGGAACATGTGATTAATTCCCAGAGCAAAGAGTAAAGGAGCAATGCTCTGAGTCGCGGATCCCAGGTAGCACTGGTGGTCACTGCACAGGGCAGCTACCACATCCGCTCTCAGGAGCTCTGCAAGGCTAAGCTGGGACTGTCAGAGGGACAGATTCCTGCATCCGCTCTCAGGGACTCCACAGGGTTGGGGCTGACCTGCTGTAGGAAAGGGCTTGGCCTCAACCAAGGGACATCTTCTACTTCAAATAGATAGTTGTCTTGACTGTATTGACCTAAGGAAGCCATAATGATAAATTCCTTAGGAGGCACGTAGAGCCAGGAGCCTTGAGTTGCTGATTCAGGGATCTCTGGGATGCTGAGATGCTGAGATGAGGACCAACCCATGAAGGACATTCTGGTGTTCTCGCCTCACCCAGTGACCCTTCCTTTATCTAAATCAAGAAACATGCTGATTTGAACAAAATATAATAGCTTCCCTGTCATACACAGAACGGCCATTTATATCCATTTTTTTCTCTTACTGTGGCTTCCCAATAAAATGTACCACTTACAGTACATATACATCTGTACCTTTGCAAGTACAGAACTACCACCTGGCTTCAGAAACAGACTGTTCTGTAGCTTCCAAAAGCTCTGGGGTCTCCTGAGGCTAATCTTCTGGAAAGGGATCTCTCACAGATCTCTACAAATTCTGTGGTGTGCTGGAGGGGCCTCACAGGTCCTTGTTTTGTTTTTGCGGGGGGGGGGGGGGGGGGGGCGATAATTTTGTGCATCCTGCTTATTAAGTGTTTGATCTATGATCAGGAAGTCAGTGCCAGACCTGCTTTCAAGTCAGCCTTATCCCCAAGTTAAGAAGGGAAAGGCTCCTAACTCTCCCCTTCTTCTAAATCACAGTCTCCTCATCAAAAGTGAGGAGCCAGATGTGCTCAGGCCAATGCAAAGATACTCCACAGGGACTCCGAGCCGGGCTGGGGCCTTTCTTAACCCCAGGCAGCATCAGATCAAGGATGAAAATCAGTTGCAGCTACAAGTCCAGTGGGCATAATCTACACAAACATACACCACTTAGAGGCCTCTACTGGGGAAGAGAGAACAGAGTCCTATCAAAACCTAGGAGAGAGCGCTGGAGAGATGGCACATCAGTGAAGGGCATCTGTAGCTCATGCAGAGGACCTAGGTTGCTTTACAAAGAGGGTCTCATAACCATCTGTCACTCCAGTTCCAGAGGCTACACAGCGTCTTCAGACTTCAATATGGGGGCACTAGGCCCACACGGGATACACAGACATACATTCAGACAAAGTGCTCATACACATAAAATAAATAAGTCTTCTCAAAAAAAAAATTATTTAAATGGGTAAGAATAAAGACTGACATATCTCCAAGATGATCCTAAGAAACGTTTCTTTAAAACTTCACATGAAAAAGGAGATACTATCTAGGAAAAAATGGGGGAGGTGCATGCACCGCAGCGTGCCTTGGAGGGAGCCAAGGTTTGAACTGGCAGTGTCCTACTTCAGAATGTACCGTAAAGCACACAGTCATTTTTTGGTCTGATTGAGGGTTTTTCCTATGCAAAGAGGAAATAGTACTATCTTAGTACTCAGTACCTCTCAGGGTGCCATTAAGAATGAAGTGAGAGGGCCAGGCGTGGTGGCGCACGCCTTTAATCCCAGCACTCAGGAGGCAGAGGCTGGTGGATCGCTGTGAGTCTGAGGCCAGCCTGGTCTACAAATTGAGTCTAGGACAACCAAGGCTATACAGAGAGACCCTGTCTTAAAAAAAAAAAAGAAAGAAAGAAAAAGAAAAATGAAGTGAGAAATAAGGTTAAGGCGGCTGGTTTGCATAAAACAGACAGACCTGGGTCCCAGCCCCTCCTCTCCTGGCTAATGAGGCCCAAGACCTCTACACATCTTTCAACTCAAAGAAACTCCAAGGAACTTTCCAACAGCTGTCATATCTCCAAATGCACACACAGTCGAGGAAGGCCTGTTTGTATCATTAAAGCAATGCACTTCCTCTAGAAGAAGACAGAAGGAAAAGCAAGGTCATACATTTCATCACCACTGCTCCCAAAAGCAGGATAACGGTAGGGCAGATGGCTCAGTGCATAACATATTTGTTATGCGAGCAGGAGGGCCTGAGTTTGGATCCCCAGCACCCGCATAAAAACTGGGTGAGGTGGTGCAGTCCTGTAATCCCAGCACTGGGTAGGTGGAGGCAGGTCAATCCCTAGAGCTATTTAGGCATCTAGTCTAGCTGAATTAGCAAGCTACAGATTCAGTTTCAAAATCTAAGGTGGGGGTGGCTGGGGAAGTCACCTGACTTCAGCCTCTGGCCTATACATGTGCGCGCGCACACACACACACACCAAGTTAATGTCAACTAGGAGAGACAGGAACAGTGGCATGTAAGCCAGTTACTGTTCAGCTGCCAGCAGGGCTGTGGTCTGCACTCAGACACTTGGCCAAGTTTGGCTTGAGAAATAGGTTTTCCTTGCACAGAGAGGAAACAGCTCTCCTGAAGGCCAGAAGGCAATACAGTTCTAGATCAGTTGCAATACCATGTCCTGAATTGGCACCAGATAACCCTTAACAGGGTACCTGTTTCTATGCTATGATAAAGGTGTGGGCCTCTTCAGAGAACATCTCAAAACACCTCTACTTCAGACATATCACGATCAGAAGTAGAGATGTGGGTGACGTGACTTGAAATGCCTTAGAACACAACTTCAAGATCAGAAATTTCTAGAAGCTGATTTGACCCGCGATAACCTGGTATTGATAAGCAGCCCTGAGCCTTATGTGTGGTGCTTCCTGATCTTCTGCACTATCTGACCAGAGGTCTTGCAGGAATAACAGCATCTGACTGTCCCTGAGGGACGAGCACTGAAGCTCAGAGTCAAAACAAAGTCTCCTCCACTCTGGTACCCAAAGGGCAGCTCCCAGCAGACCAGGTTCCACCATAGCCTCTCCCTCTGGAGAAGACAAGGGTCAAGAGTCCTCTGATGCAGGTGCTTATCCCACGTGGCATATCCAAAGAGAATGCCATTTCTACCACCTGCTCCATCCTGGTCTTTCAGAAGCCATGTCAGCAACACCCATGTGTGCCGCTGTGGAGCAGGGTCCAGTGCTCAGCCGTGGCGCCCGAGTTTGTGCCCAAACCATTCACTAGCCACTATTGACTAAACAAAAGTGCAAAGCCACCACCAGTCACTCACAGAATTGTGACAGGGTGCAGGGATGCAAGCATTCTTCCTACAAGAGGCCCCCATTTTCACAGTTTGCTCCCCGGTCCCATGATAGCAATGACGTTCTGCCTCGTTTGCTAAAATGTAGTTCCCGTTGCTTCGAAGTGAAGTTTCTCCCACTGTGCCTCTAACTTCCTCTCTGTAACCAGAGAGAAAAGGATTAACTGCCTTCCCGCCAGAACCCACACCAGCCAGACTACCGCTTCCACCTCCCACCCAGCACACGCACAGACGTGTCTTTTAAATGTGGATTTATTTATTCCATGTGTGTATATGCGCACCTGAATGTATGCATGCGAGCCATATGCGTGTATGCAGATGCCCATGCAGGCCAGATGAGGGCGTTGCCTGGAGTTGCAGGCAGCTGTGAGATGCCTGCGTGGGTTCCGGGAACTGAACCCTGCTGCAGCCCATGCGCGGCCGCATTTAGTCATTTTTTTCATGTGTCATCTCCAGCCCTTGTACGTACAAATGTGGCATTCGTCATCTCTTTGTGCTTCTCTTGCTAAAAGCCAAAGATTCGGGTGTGTCCCAGAGAGAACATGAGCACACAGTCGCCCTCCTTGCCTTGAGCACACTAAACTAAATGGTATTGTCGTTTGTTTGTGTGCTTGTTTGTTTTTTGTTGTTGTTTGTTTTTGTGGGTTTTTTTTTTTTTTTCTAGACAGGGGTTCTCTGCATAGCCTTGGCAGTCCTGGACTCGCTTTGTAGACCAGGCTGGCCTCGAACTCACCGAGATCCACCTGCGTCCCAAGTGCTAGGATTAAAGGCATGCGCCACCACGCCCGGCGCTTGTTTATTTCTTAAAACAGGGTCACTGTATATAGCCTAGGCTGACCTGAAACTCTCAAGCCTCCTGTCTCTGCCTCTAGAGTCCAGGCCTGTGCCACTATACTCAGCTACGGCAATTATTAATTTGGCTTTGGGCCTTGACTTTAGGGACGCTCCCTTCTGACTCTGGCACCGCTGCCCTTACAGTTCACTAGGATGCACAAACCACAGAAAGCGCTGGGAAGCTGGGCTGCATCTCCTGGACAAGACTCCCTGCACTTCCTTTAACTGACACCCAGGACTTGACCATTTTCCTGAGGTCATTGTTATTCAATTCCATCGTGCTGATGTTGACCTCACCTTTGGATAGCTCTGAGAGTCACGGTTTAACACCTTCCCAGGGTGATTTGTACATGCACTGTTTGAGACATGCAGCTAGACTTCTAGATCCTTCTCCTCTTACTCTGAAGCAATGCTTTTCGTTTGTGGGTTGTGATGTGGCAGGCGTTCCTGTGTCCTACCAGGCACGTGCTTTTCAAAGGGTGGCCCTAGGACGAGTGGTGTCAGCCTCACTTTGGCATTTATTTCAAGTGTACAGTCCCAGACTCCAGCATAGACTAGAGAACCATTGGCTTGGTCCAACGGCCCAACCCAAATCTAAGCACCACTTGCACAGATTACATAATAGCTTATCCTCAGCACAGAATCCCAAGTCTCAAGGTATTCGTTTCTCAGGAAGCCAGAGCCAAGCCTGACCACCATCCCAAGGCACACTCTGGCTGGCTGGCTACCCACTCTGTAAGCAGTGGATAGCAAACATCGGTTCTGCATCAGTTCCCAGTGCCCATTCCCACACTTAGTCATGAGGCGAGAGATTTTGTGTCCCACTCCCCCAGAAAACCGAAACACAGATGGGCCAGGGTGGCTACCTCAAAGCTCACCGCAGTGACATACTTCCCCTCAACAAGGTCACACCTACTCCATTCTTCTCAAATAGTGCCACTCCCTGATGACTAAGCCGTCAAATATATTAACTTACGGGTGTGGGGGATTTCTTATTCAAGCCACCACAGCACTCAAATTGCCTCACTGGTATTGAAAAAAATCTTTCTTTCCTGGCCCTGAGACACATCTCCCCTTCCAACCCTACGGTTTCAGCTTAAAGAAAGAAGAGTATTGCTGCTTTTCGTGGTATTTGGATGATCCAGTAATACAACCACAAAAGAAAGTGGGGTGACTGTGCACATCCTAAGCAGAACCCAAACTGATCCCTTTCCTAAGTGCGAGCTGTCGGGTCTGCTGAAAAAGAAGTCGTTCAAGCATTTCAGAGTGGACAGATAGAACCCAGTGCAGAGTGAGGATGCAGCCCCTGGATGCCAGTCAGTGTCCTTGGGAGCTTGAGCCACACCAGCCACACCTCCAGAGTGAAGGGGAGGTAGAGCTGTCTTCTTATAAGATCTGATCTGGAGACCCAGTGTGCAGCCAGGGTTGAGAATAATGTCTAGAATTTTCCGAAAGTCCCTCTAACAGTCTTCCTGGCAGCCACCCACGACGGGGCACATGGCGCCAGTTTCGAGCACCATTATCCAGCAGGTCTCCATCCAGCTCCGGAGAAGACGGAGGGAATCCTGTCTTCTGCTCTGTGTTGTGGCCAAACTAGCACTGGATCCCTTGACTCAGCTGGGCACCCGTCTCCTACCCCCTCACCATTGTGGGGTCATCTAAGTATTTGCCATGTTCAGTCTACGCTGTCCAGTCAGATCTCCTTAGAAAAATAGATGAACGAAGAGGGAGACTGGAACAGCCTGATTTGCTGTTTGGTAAAGAAAAAAAGGAAGAAAACAAAAAGTCAACAAAACAAATTCACAAGCCCAGAGGCTTCTTTTGTTTGTGTCCTGGGTCTGGGATCCAGACTTGTAGAACTGTTTTCAGGCTTCCCAGCTTCTCTTGTGAGCCCAGCTCACTGAAAACATTAGCTGTGCAGACATGATTCTAACATGCTTGTGAGACAGTCCTGGGGTTTTCCCAGATCATGTGCTGGAGAATGTTTCTTGGTTCTTATTAAACCTGTATTTGTATGTTCTTATTTTTATCTAATCATCTATTGGTTTTTGTATATTTACTTTTCTTTTATTGTGGTAAGATACTTAATGTAAAATTAGCAGACTTCAGGCATACTGCACTGTAGCCAGACTTTTGGCTACTTTGTGGGTTCCTTTTTCCACTACCCTTCTCCACCCTTATTCCACCCTTCCAGCCCCCCAGAACTAGGTAGGAGAGAAAGAAGGGTAGAGGTGGAAGGGGGTGTCGATATTGTTAGACTACTTCCTGTTGATTAGGGGTGTCGAGTTGCTTGGGGCAAGTTTGATCTTTGCCATCAGGATATTTGATTTCTTCTACTCGCCCCTTTGTGCACAACTACTTGACAAACAGCAACCAACTGCAACAGAGGTAACCAGCAGCAGCAGCAGGAGCAACAGCCGCCACAGCCCCTCTCGGGGCCCTAGCATTTATACACCCTCTCAAGACGCCCAGAATTCCAAACATCATACTCTTGAAGAAAAACTAACTGCAGCTGGCAAAACCATGCCCCTGCCGGAGCATGAGGCAAATCACAGTCAGCTGCTGTGGACAATCTGAAGCAGACCCATATCCCACACCTGGGATTAAAACAAAAACATGTTCCCATGACAGTTCTGTGTTTTTAAAGAAACCAAAATTACAAAATCCTCACTACACCACACAGGCTTATTAACTACAGGCAGAAGGTCGCACACCAGATCTCCAGAACGGACACTGCAAAAACACAGCCCTGTAACCACCACAGTAACATCCTGTTCTCTCCCACATCCCAGGCCCTGGCAACCATCACTGCTTCTGTGAGTGTGACTATTTCAGGCATCTTACATAAGTGGGTTCGCCCAGTGTTTGTCCTTCTGTAACTGGCCGACTTCAGTTAGCACATGATCCATGTTTGTGTCTGCTGTGAGACCGTTCTGTTTGCATGGCAGGCCACACATCAGCACTGGGTTCTTGACACGTTTCGCCCATCTCTGGGCCTTTGGTTGTTTCTATGCCTTTGCTATCGTGTGCAGTGCTGCTGGGAGGAAAGGCACTACAGCAGTTCTTCCTGCTTCTTCTTCTCTTATCCAGTCACATAGGCATTTATTGAAGTTTTGTCCTCATGCGTTCTTTCTAGAAGATTCCACTGTAGGCAAATCTTGACTGCACCCAGAGTTTCAGTAAGGCAGCTGACACCCAGCTCTTTCCCCTCCCTCCAACCTGCTGAGTAATCCTGCATTGATTTCCCCCCCACCCCCACCCTTAGAGGTCAAGCTGACACCTGCTTCTGACTTCCCAACCAACCACCCCTCCCCAGACAAACCAACCCCTTCTCCCAGATCTTCAAATAACATAAAGTGTGGCTCTCCCTGACCCTCACCACCTCCAACTGGTTTTATATTCTTCTATTCTCAAAACCACCAACCCATTTTTGGCCCCTATGAGGCTATGCAATTGGCACAATATTTTTCTCTCATTGCCTAAGTTCCTCTCGTCCTATTCACCTTCCAGGACTTCTTTTCTTTTTCCTTAATTCCCAACATGTAGAGGGTAAGTAGAAGTCGCAAGGCGCCAGCATCTGAAACTCATGACACACTTATACTGAGGTCTTTGGACTCCACTTGATGCACATTACTAAATGTGTGAGTTGCTTCCTCACCTGAAAACAGGCGCTGATGATAGGAAATCATCATACGGTTCTATGACACCTGAAACGCTCACCATGGTCCTTGGCAGATGCCCATCGATTACATTTTAGCTGCTATTACTGAAACTCCATCTCCAAAAGCTCACACTCATAAAAGCTCATGGCACCCTGTCCTCCCACCATTATATCCCACTATCCTCACTCATCTGTCTTCATGAAACCCCCTCCCCCATCTGCAGAAATGTCCTGCATCTTCCTCAAGCCATTTCAGCCAGCACCTTCCTCCATGAAACCCTTTCACCCACCTCTCCCCATCCCCACACAGCTTTGTTTCCCTTGTGGACTCCAGCTTTACTTTTGAGCTACGAAAATATTAGTCATGCTTCCTGTAATCTGAGTCACTCTTTGGATCCTGACTGTGAGAGGCTGGTATACGTCCCGCAACAGACTGCATCTGATATGTCTTTGCACTCTGTAGAAGAGGTACTTACAAAGAGCAGTATCGAGAATGGTTAAGCCAGGGCCACATCCTCCACATTGAGCACACATCCCACATCCTGTCCAATGAATCACTAAATCACTGGGGGTTAGACTGGGGATGAGAGAACCTTGCGGACATGCCTTCCTTTTTCATGCCCCCTGGTTTTTGGTTCTGTGACCCTCCTCTGAAATGTGTGGAGAGTGTTCAGCCATGTCTAAAGCGCATACACACACACACACACACACACACACACACACACACACATACACACATATATATACACACATACATACATATATATTTTTGTTTTGTTTTGTTTTGTTTAGTTCATCATCTCTCCCTGGCACTTGGCTTCTTTGTTAGGCTGGAAGGGACTGCAAGGAGACTGCCCTGAGTTATTTTCTCAGGCTTCTCCTTCTTGCTGTTGTTGTTTTTCTTTTCTTTTCGTTTCGTTTTGTTTTGTGACAGAGTTTCTCTGGGTAGCCCCTAGCTGTCCTGGAACTCTCTTTGTAGACCAGGCTGGCTTTGAACTCACAGAGACCTGTCTTCCTGTGCTGGGTCCCAAGGGATTAGCACCTGCCTTTCTCCGGCTTAAGACAGTAACTATTGAAAGAACCTAAGAGTTTAATAGGAATTAAAAGAGTACTATCTGCAGTGGGAAATCAGCTATCCACACTCCTTCTAGCAAGACATTTTTTGACATCTATTCAAGATCTGCAATCTCTGAGGAAGTTCCACTTACTACCTCCTGCCTGGGGATGCACCCCAGCAGCCTTGCAGGACTCCCGGGACGTCTGCAGCCCCCTCCTTTACTCCCTCATACTCCTTGTTCTCCACTCAACCACGTTTTAACGTTCCCTTTCTCCCCGCTCCTTATCAATTTTCCACTCAGTTCTCTTGATCAGGTTAGCAAATCCCTTAGCAGACACGCTTGCCCTGTGATTCTAACTGCCTGTCAAATGGTATGGGCGTACAATTTCTTGCACACCCTCCAGAGAGGTTTACACTCCACAGTTACTGTCCCTGATGGTAGAAACATCACTCGGTGCCTCTGCCCCATCAGTTTCCATCAGGACACGGAAGGAGGCCTAGGAATGAAAGCCATTACTTCTGGTTGCCAGCCCAGCATAGAAGTAACTGTATCTGGACAGTTAATGAGAGAAAAACAAAATACAATCTTATTAAAGCCACTTAAGTTTTGAGTCTCACAGATTTAGCACAAATGATGTCATCCATATGAAGGTAAGGCATGCCTTAAAATTAGGACTCTTGGGTTACCTCGGTGGCCCTCAGTTGAAAGCGCCAGCCAATTTCTCCTTGATTGGCTTCTAGGCCAGAAACAGGGGGCCCTGGAGATGGGAATCTTTTTCCTTGCTTGAGCAAGGAAGGTTTTCAAGTTCTAAGTGTGTCCCCTGCTTGCCTGAGGTAATGCCATGGTTTCTGAATAGGGCTGAGAGTAGAGCTCCAATCCTCAGTCAGCAGAGGAGATCCAGTCCTCCAATGAGATATTTTCTCCAGTAGACTAGCACCCTTCTTGCTGCATGGGTCACCCATGTGGTCCCAAGAGCCACAACAGATCAAGGTGACTAAATATTCTAGTCGGACAAGAGGGCTTCCCAAGTTGAATGACTGTAACTCTACCACTTAAATGGAAAGTCAGGAGTGGGCCATGCTCCTCTTCCTCCTCCTCCTCCTGAAAGTTTGATTATTAATACTTGTCTTTCCATATCTCAAAGGAAAAATATATGAAGCTGGATGGAATGGCACGGCTGTATGTTCAGGCCTCTAGAAGGTATACCAGGAGGATGTCTAGTTTAAAGCCATGCTGGGCTTCCCAATGAGACTGTTTTTGTTCCCAAAAACAAACACAAGGATCAAAGGAGATACCAAAGTAGGTCAAGGGCTTCCTGGAAAGCCCAGCATTGGTTCAAGCCTTACCTTGGCTCCCAACACCTACATTAAGAACTGGGTAGAGCATCACACATCTGTAAGCCTAGTGCTAGGGAGGCAGACAGAGAGGGATTCCTGGGATCTTGAGAACTCCAAATTCAGTGCTAGACTCTGTCTCAAAACAATAAGGTGTGGAGTGCTTAAGGAAGATACTTAGCATGGACCTCTGGACTTTACATGCATTTGCACGCACATGTGTATGTTCTGCACACACACACATATATACATAAACAAAAAAGGTCAGTTATAGAGCAGCATGGAAGAGTAAAGAATGCCAGTGTAAAAGACAGAAAGGTGGAAGAGAGCAACCTTCGTGGAGAAACTTCCCTCTACCGTGCATCTAGAAAGCGCCTGCTTTGTGCACACACAGCTGTTCTCAGCCCTTGGCAAAGGGAACTTAGTAATGCAAGCTCAATTGCAGGATGAAAGGAGTCTGATGAGTGGAAGGAAACAGAATGCACCAGCGGCTGGCAGGTATTCTAGGCAGGAGTCGAGAAGACAGGGTGGGGCCTAAATAGAAAAAAAGGTGTCTAGAGCAAAGAAGGGTGCTGGACCAAGAGGGCCACTTTTGGTGACGTTTCTCAATCTTGGCTTACAGGACAGGATCACTGGGTTAAGCAACAAGACCCCCTAAGCCTGGTCCCACTTTATACTAATTCTTCCAGATCTTCTGGAGCTTGACAAGCCAAGCTACCCGGCTGTTTCTGGGGTTTCCAGAGGGTTGAGCTGCAGATCACGTGGTCTTCCACAAAAAAGGGGGGGCAGGGAGGTTTACTCATGAAGCTGCCTTCTCTTGGGGTATTTCATTTCACTTGTGTGCCTAATGGCAGCCCTACGCCTGTGGCATCTAATTTTTATCAAAGTTAAGTGGAGAGTGGGGTGTGGCTTAGCAGCTTACAGGGTAAGAGGAGAGAGTACACCCAGGAACCTAAAATAGCACCCGGTGATTTGAATTCTATCAGTGGGTGGCGTTACCCCTCCCTTCACTGATGACTGCTTGGGGGAAACAGGATAGAGTTTTTACCATCGGCCACTGCCCTCTGCATTTTATTATTTAACTTAAAGGACTGTCAACAGAGTCACTAGAAAGAATGAACGTGCTTTTTTTTTTTTCCCCAAAACTTCTCTATCTCCTATAAAAACATACTTATCGTCGTTTTGGAGACGTTTTTTAAAACCTCCTTGAGTAATCCTCTATAAATACATTAACTAAGGGCTCAAAGAAGAAACTGAACACTCCCGTGGGTCGTGTACCAGACACACACACTTCCAGATGGTCGTCCACTCAAAGCAAGCTCTGTACAGCGAAGCTCCTGAGAGCTGCTGTTCTGATATTCCCAGGGCTATAGTAAGCAACAGCCTGTAAGGAAAACACAACTCTGCCGGATGCAGGTGGCGAAAAAGAGCCACATAGCAAGTTTTTACACTTAGCAGAAGGGCTGCTGGGAAGAGAGGAACAAGAGTCGCTTTAAAGTGTTCAATCTGGGAGGAAAAAAAAAAAGAGAAAAGTGGAAGGAAGTAGAAATAGAAGGAAAGGGCAGAACAAAGCAAAAGAAAAACCTGGGATGGATTTTTGGCAGCTCAGAGCCAAAAAGTTAAGAAAAATCTGGAAGTACCTGTTTCCAGGGTTGACAATGAGACCATTACCTCCGCTGCAGTGAAGTGTATAAGGTGCAAGGTGCAGACTCTCTTATTCCCTGTTCTGTCTTGGATTTCGACAGCCACTCCATGATATGGGCTTGGTGGCCAGTCAGTTGTTCCGACAGCAACCAAAACACACTGCAGTTTTGTTTGTTTTGTTTGAGTTAGCCTCATTATATAACCCCGGGGCCGGCCTTCACCCACAATCCTTCTGCCTCCCATGTGCTGATGACAGGGATAAGCCACTTCGCTCATATGATGTGCCCCTGTTCCTCATGCTGCTAGAAAAGCAGGAGAGATACCCTGTGACCTCCAAGATGATGCTACGAATGGCAACAGAGCTGCCATCTTGGTTGGACCAAGATGCTCACCCATCAACTTGGTTACAGTATAAATTTCGTTCACTCTTTGTTACCAAATATCTCCTAGTTACCAAACACCTGTAGGGTGAGGGGACTAAAGAGTACAAATATTTTGGCCCATGATGTCTGTTTAAGGTGTCCCTGACACCTGCACAGAGCAAGAAGGACAGGAAGTGGCTGACTCTCACTTCAAAGGTGTCCACCCTCCATTTCCTATCTACTTTCACCAGCCACACCACAACTCCGACAGAAGCGTACAAGCATAAAACAAGGAGGGGACACTTCTGATTCTAGCCACCGTGGTCGGGGAAGCCAATCAAAGGTGGCACATGTGACGGCGTCTGAAAACAAACCGAGACCCAGCTCGTGCCAGCATCAACCTCTACACACATGTGAACATGTACGAATGAGCAGCCTTCAAATGATACAGCCCCCCAGCCTACCCAAAGCCCCAACTGATGCAGAACGGGGCAGAAGGCAGCTCCTCTCAGAACCCTGCCAATTCGTAGACCTGAGGGCAAAGTAAATTCTGTCACTCTTGTGGCCTGCTGATTTGTGGGAACTGGACATACGAAGGAGAATATTTACACTGTCACACCCACCTAAAATAGTAGCATGGGCCATCGATTAAAAAGAGTTACCCACAACTGTTCCCGGAACGGCCCTGTTACCCCAACCCAACCCAACACACTAGGGATTTGTTTTGTTTCAGGTAGAGTCTGGCCTTGAACCAATAATCCTTCTGCCGCCCACATGCTAGGTTATACAGTAGAAACAGGACTATGCTACCACACTCAACTGTATCTGAAGATTAAGTTTTTACTGAGCATGTTGGTGCCTGCCTAGAATCTCAGCATTCAGGAGGCTGAGACCAGCCTGAGCTACATAATGAAATCTGTCTTCAAAAAGAACTCGTTTTCTTAGCATCTGGTAATGGAACCATCCATTATGACCCTAAAACAAGCTTTCTAGACTGACCATCACCCCCTGGCCAGGCAGAGCTTACCAGCTGCTCGGTCTTGGGAGATATCTGTGAACTTCTTCTCAAATTAACGTACTCAGATTCCTCTGCCCTAGTAAGACTCCTGTGACTTTCCCGATGGCTGAACTAAATACCTAATGAGACGCAACTTAAAGGAGAAAGGACTTGTTTTGACTTACGGTCTGAGAGAAGTACAGTCCATGAAGGTAAGGAAGGCGTGGCAGCTAACATGGCTGGGTCCAGTCTGAGGCTGTCTGCCTGTTTACATCTCAGAGACTCCGCTCAGGGGGCAGCAAAGAGGCAGGCCAGAAGGCAGAATTGGCGGTGACTCTCGAGGCCCAAGCCCAAGCAACCTACTTCTTCCAGCCAGGCCCCACCTCCTAAAGTTCCACAACGCTCCAAAGAGGTGACACTGGCTAGGGACCAACTGTAACACATGAGCCTGTGAGGAGGGACATTTCACAATCAAATTGTTGTACCCTGCAATCTTGCCTTTGTTTCCTAGACATGCCAGAGGCCACCCTGACCTCTACATGTGTTGATGGTTGCAATTCTAAGTCTTATCTAGCCCCAAATAAAACATTTTGTTTGGAGAGTCATCTCTAGTACACAGTACTAACTAACTTGCATCCCTAGCAGGCCTCTAGGCTGGGCAAGTAGAGATCATGAGAATGGGACCACAGGGCTCATAGTTAAGCGGGCGGCCACACCTACTCTCCTCACTACAGACCAGCAGGCTCCTTCCACCAGAAGCATCCTACTCCTGACTTCCTGGGTCAAACTCAGAAAAGAGCTCCTTGGCTATCAACCACAGGTCTCACCTTTGCCTAATCCGAATCCCTCAGGTGAAGCAGGCCCAGTTTACTACGTGGACCTATTGGCTGATCAAAGTGACCATGTTCTGATAGTGACTGATGGACCACAAATGTGACACTGAAGTTCAAGACTGGACACAATGATGCTATGGAAAGCAAGTCCCTCAGATGGCTACCTTTTGACTAAATCTCAGCACCTCTCCTGTGTGTTACTTGGTGATGCTTTCACAGAAGTTTATGCCCTGGGCTGTGAGGGCATTCCCACAGCAGTTTTTGCCCTGGGTTGTGAGCGCATTCGCCAACTGGCAACTGAGCCTTAAAGAAAATATCTAAGACATCGGGGTCAGTCAGTAAGGGGACAACAAAGAAGAGAACCCGGTTCTGTCCTTCCCAGCCAGGACACGGAGCCACTGGGGAAAAAGGAGCTGAGGCAGCAGTTCTAAGTGATGGATGCATTTAAACAGTTATAAAGATTTCACCCTCTGGTAAGAACAAGCAAACATGCGTAGGCCTTAGCTGGGGGTTGTCTAGCAACTCCTGTGCTGCAACAATCTAGTCCCACCCACCCCCTCCCAGGATACCCTGAAGGCTTTATGTGTCCTGAAACTGAAGGGTGCCAATGGGGCCACAGGGAAAGCAGAGCTTCACAGTACCACCTGGGCAGAACGACTGATGCCAAGGGAACCAGGAAACTGACGGAAAGCCAATGATCAGGACAGAGACAACACCAGGCAGTCAGCAAAGGGGAAGCCCTGTATGTGGACCAGGGCTCCCTGGCAGGACTTCAGTGATGTTGACTCCAGAGCCTGGAGACAGCCTGGCCATCCACCAGGCACTGGATATGGGGCCGATGGGATAAACTAAATTTATGTTTCACTTAATTTAAAACCACTCCAGGTATTTTTTGGATATAGCACTTTTGTTGTTAGCACACGTGAAATCACAAAGACACGACTGCACCCTTACATTCGTCTCCCTCTGGCACAGCAAGTGGCCAGCTATAATGGTTCAGTCTTCCAGTGCTAATTCACACCCAGGCAATTTCCTTTCTCACTTACTTTACTGGACAGTTAAAAATGAAATAAAAATAAAAGGATCCAGAGGGTCCTAGAAATCTACAAGTAGAACAATATGATAGGCAGATTTGGGCCCAGGGGTCCCGCTCAAACTAAGGCACCAGCCAAGGACAATACAGGAGGTAAACTTTAAACCCCTTCCCAGATCTAGCCAATGGTCAGAATATTCTCCACAGTTGAGTGGAGAGTGTGATACGACTTTCTCACGTACTTTGGTGCCTCACATTTGACCATGTCCCCTGGAGGGGGAGACCTGGTGGCACTCAGAGGAAGGACAGCAGGTAGCCAAGAAGAGACTTGATACCCTATGAGAATATATAGGGGGATGTAATCCCCCTCAGGAACAGTCATAGGGGAGGGGAATAATGGGAAAATGGGGGGGGGGGGAGGAATGGGAGGATACAAGGGATGGGATAAACATTGAGATGTAACAAGAATAAATTAATAAAAAAAAAACTATACAAAAAAAAAGATGATATAGTTAAATCATGACATATTGTAACAAATATACATAATTATAAATATAATAAATTAGTTATTTATGACATGAAAAAAAAATGAAATAAAAAGTAAAACAGGATACTTGAAATAAGAGATTTTTTTTTTTTTAGTAATAAGCCCCCCAAAAAATTTACCAAGGTAGGGGAGAAAGAAAATAAGAAAGCATGGAGTCCACAGGCCATTTCAGAACATTTCCCTCTAAAGACTGCTTATTATTAAGACAACAGCTTGTGACCCAAAGTGAAAGGCTGTCTTTCGGAACAACGACAACAAGAAAAATTGTCTGCTCAAATAGTATTACCAGCTGCCAATTTGTAGGTAGATGAAAATATCTACCCCTTTCTATTATCCTCAGATAGCAACAAACACCACCCTGGCTAGCCAAGAGTCTTCACAGCAGGGAGAGGAGCCAACCAGGCACATTACAGAGTCCTAGACCTCCATAAAGCACCATTCCATGTGGCAAACACATGAGAAATTCCCCAAGAAAACAGCCTCCCAGCATTCGAATCTATCCATAATCAATGTCCAACTTGAAGTTCAATTTTATCCATTGCTCAATCTATCCTCCATTGATTGATCCTTAGATGTCACTGGACTAGAGGTGTAGCTCAGATGGCAGAGAACTTACTTCCCATGTACAATGTCATGCGTTTGGTCTACCCACCACATACATACTCCAGGCTATCCCAGGCATGTTGTGCACGTCTGCAACCCTAACACTCTGCTAGAAGTAGAAACAGGAGGATCAGAGGTTCAAAGTCACCCTCAGCTGCACAGACAGTTCAAGACCAGCGTGGAATACATGACACTGTCTTGAAAAAAAATTCCCCATTCAAAACAAGAACTCTATAAATAATAGAGTATAAATTGTCTTTAGAAGAAATTATGACAGTAAAAAAGTTGTCTTTCAACATACGGTCAACAAAAGTAGTGCTGTAGCTCAGTAGTAGCATACTTGACCATCATGCCCAAGACAAGTGGGTTTCACCCTTTATACTAAACAAAGTGTGCATAAGCGACGATCCTCAAAAATGAAGAATTCACAAACTCAGGGAATAAGGCAGCCAAAAATTGTTTCAAAATATGAAACCTACCAAACATCAAATTATTAAAATAATAAGCCATGGTGGAGAAGGCCAATGGTTACTAGCACACTGATTTGGAGAAATAAGTAAGTAGGAGGAAGCTAGAGAGTATTGGAGGCACAGACATCAGAAATTCTAACAGCACTAAAACAAAACAAGCAGCCAACAGGAGGCAATGGGGTTGGGATGGGCACAGGGGGACCTGATTGCTTGCTGTGCCATCTCGTGGTACTCGGGCCATCCTGCCTACCACCAGCAAGGTGGTTTCCATGCTTTCTGAACCTGGGAGAAGGCAGTCCTATAATAAAGAACTGCTGGGAGAGATGGCTCAGAGGTTAAGGGCACTGACTGCTCCTCCAGAGGTCCTGAGTTCAATACCCAGCAACCACATGGTGGCTCCCAACCATCTATAATGTGATCTGATGCCTTCTTCTGGCCTGCAGGTGTACATGCAGACAGAGCACTGTATACATAATAGTCAATAAATCTTTAAAAAACAATAATAATAATTGCTTCACAGAATATCAGCCATTCTTTCCCCATTGCTCAGTTCCAGTAAACAATGTTTCATTTTAGAATACCAGACTTTGCCTGAGCCCAGCTTACACAGTCATTTCTCTGTTCATCTCTCTATACTGTAGAGAGGCATACGTAAGATAAATATTCGCCGTGGGGATTTTCTAGCTGAGATTTGGGGTGATATTTTACTTTCTCCTTTAACCTTTTTGTTCTGATTGATCTTTCACAATGAAGCGCATACCACTAAGTAAAAACAAAAGGGAAATCATGTTTTGGAGCTATGTGGCCTCTTCTAAAATGCTCTGATCTCTCCCACTGGTTTCACCACACACTTACCAGGCCTAGGTTCTCAGCCGCTCCACCAGTCTCTCCACTTGCTCGCCCTCTGTTCTGACTGTGCCTCGGTTATAAAGGTTACAGGCCACGCGACAAGACGAGAGAGGCTGCCTAGGATCACTCCCCGTGGCCAGCCATCAAATGCAGCAGTGAAGACATGTTAGGTGAGTGTTGATAAGAAACACAGTGGGAGTTGACGTCTTTGACTGAAACTACGAATGCAAGCTGCCCCTCAACCCTGGGAATCCCAACCATACTGCTGTCTGTCACATCACAGTGACGACATATGCCCCATAGGTTAGTAGACTTACTGGAAGTGAGGCAGATAGATCACTAAGGTGCTTGGCTGTTGTCATTTCCATTTCTTCCCTCCCTCTGTCCCTTCCCACCTTCTTCCTCCTCTTAACTTTTATTTAAATAGTGTCTTAGCGTTCCCAAGAGTCACAGAACCTATGGAATGCCTATGTAAAATACACACACACACACACACACACGGAGAATGTATTGGAATGACTTACAGGCTGCCGTCCAGCTAACCCAACAAGGGCTGGCTGTGAATGGAAAGTTGAAGAATCTAGTGGTTGCTCAGTCCTACAAGGCTGGGTATCTCAGCTGCTCTTCCATATGTGCTGGAATCCTGAAGAGGCGGGCTCCAACACCAGTGAAGGAATAGATGTGCTAGCAAGACAAGGGCAGGCAGGCAAAGAACAGAACCTTCTTTCTTCTGTTGTCCTTATGTAGGCTTCCAGCTGAAGGTGTGGCCCAGAGTAAGGGTGTGACCCAGAGTAAAGGTGTCTTCTCACCTCTAGATACCGATGAAAGGTCTATGTTTTCTAACCTTAAAATTTAGATCAAAAGCATATTGCCTTCCTGCCTCAAGATCTGCATCACAGGTGTGCCCTCCATTTCTGGACTGTAGTGCATTCCAGACAGAGTCAAGATGGCAACCAAGAACAGCCACCACATGCCTTGGTTAGGGTTTCTACTGTTGAGAAGAAGCACCATGGCCGCAGCAACTCTTATAAAGGAAAATATTTAATTTGGGCTGGCTCACAGTGTTAGAGCGTTAGTCCACTGTCATCATGGTGGGAAGCATGGCAGCGTGCAGGCAGATGTGGTGCTGGAGAAGGAGCCAAGAGTTCTACATCTGGATCCAAAGGCAGCAGGAGGAAACCATGGCCTACCTTGAGTATGAGACCTCAAATCCTGCCTCTACCATACACACTTTCCTCCAACAAGACCACACCTACTCCAACAAGGCCACACCTACTCCAACAAGGCCACACCTACTCCAACAAGGCCACACCTACTCCAACAAGGCCACACCTCCTAACAGTACCACTCCCAATGGTCAAGCACTCAAGTACTTGAGTCCATGGGGGCCATTCCTATTTAAACCACCATGTGTAATTATGTAAATAACTCCTACTAGAAGTTGGAAGGGGGAGGGAGGAGATGAGGAGAAGGAGTTCTCTACACTTGAAGTGGACATATTTTTCCTTGTGGTAGATCTCCCGGATGCATTCTAGTCCTACCAAGCTTCTCAGTCCCACCCCCCACCACTGTTCGTTGTCCATGTTAAACTACTCCAGAGCAGAAGTCATCAGTTTGCTTTTCAAGTGACCAACTCCACCCCTGGTTGCTCTGCCCCCTGCACTCTTCATGAGAATCAGGACAAATGGTGCCAAAACTGAACTCTGAGTGCATTATACTGACAATCAGGAGATACCCAACAAACAGGCTTCCTGAGTAACAGCTCAAAACCAACCATAAAGCCAGGTGTCATGCCGCCTGCCATAATCCCAGCACTCAGGAGGCGGAAGCAGGAGGATTGCTGTGAGTACAAGGCTGTTCATTCCAGGCTATGTAGGGAACACCGGACTCTGGACTTCAGAGTAATGCCAGAGTTTCAAAAAACAAAAAACAGCCGGGCGGTGGTGGCGCACACCCTTAATCCCAGCACTCGGGGAGGCAGAGGCAGGAGGATTGCTGTGAGTTCAAAGGCCAGCCTGGTCTACAAAGTGAGTCTTGGACAGCCAACACTACACAGAGAAATCCTGTCTCGAAAAAACCTAAAAAACAAACAAACGAACAAACAAAAAACAAAACCCTCCAACACAAAAACAAAGTAAAGGCAAGTTTGCAAATGAGAATAGTTTACAAGTGCTATGTACATATCCACAGAGTTAGATCAGTTTGGTTGCAACTCCTAATTTAAGTTCTCAGTGAGACAGTAGACACAGTCAGCTTTAATAATGTGTCTGTATCACAAATGACAGAGTCTAAAAACAACAGCTCCAAGAGGCCAAGAGACCAAATTCCCTACTCGAAAAGCAAAGGTCTTACCCTGCACCATGATTATTTAAAATGTTCCCAGCTACCTCCCAGTGCTGAGGATGGGCTTTGCGTTTGTAGGGGATCCTGCTACTTTCCAGTACTGAGGGGCTTTGGGTTGAGAAGGGTAACCAAGACCCCCATGGCACCCTTTGGGGGCTGGGCTCCGTGAAGCCACCGTGTAACCCATCTTGACACACTAGAAGCGCTCAAAAGCCTTCAGGAGAACCTGCAATTACAACAATAACCACAAAACGGAAGCTGCTAACTTGGCTGAGCTCATTCCTAAGCTATTTGATAACACAATCCACTCTTTGAGGTAGCACCCATTCCTCAACATGCCTTCAGCCTGACAGCTCTGTCTAGCTTTCAGATGCAATTATCCCGAGTCCACAAAACAACTGGTCTCTTTAAAGGTGGATGGTTTGTCTGTGATGGCTGCAATGGCCCAGCAAGCACAGGCACCATTATTTGGTTATGAGTCAGGCTCCTCTTAGCCAGTAATAACTCTGGGCTATTCTTTGTTCATGGTTTCAGGTCTGGACTCAGGAGGTATAGAGAATCAAGGCCAACTATGACGACTGCATAAAGTCTATCAGCAATGTGTGGCGCTGGGGGCACGGCTCCCTATGGCCCCGTCCTCCTTGGGTATCCTTTCTCACATCTTTGTCCCTATTCGACTTCCTTATTTCCACTTAAAGTTTATGACTAAGAACCAATCCTTTCTTGTGTCTCAAAGGAAGTATTGCCTTAAAAAGGAAGTATCTGGATGTCATAAATACAACAACACTTGTGCAAAGTTGTGTCACTCAAGAAAGCTAAAAATGTAAATCAGATGGAAATTTACCCCATCAAGTCTTGCGGGAAATATCCTTGTACTTAAATGTTAGAGGGCTCACTTAGGACATGAATGAGCAATCCGCATTGTATTTCTGCAAGCAGGTAAGATGGCTGGGCCAACATCTGGGACTCACTTAACAAACGTTCACCAAGTGATCACTTACTATAGGCCAAGCATGGTGTGGTGGCCAAGAGACCATGATTGTCAGCTTAGCAGGACTTAGAGCCACTTCCTTCCGGAGACCACCCTCGGGATGTGCCAACTTGGGTGTTTCCAGAGAGATCTAACTGAGCTGGGAAAACCTTTGCTAGTACAGAGCATCATTCTTTATCCCAGACTGAGCAAAAGGGAAATGTTAAGAGGAGCACCAGCGTGTATCGCTCTCTCTGCTTCCCGACTAAAGATGTCATGTGACCATGTTCCTGCCATCATGTGTTCTCTGTCATGATGTGCCACTCCCTCAAACCAACCTTTCTTTTTTTTCTTTTTCTTTCTTTCTTAATTGTGTATGTGTGTGTGTGTGTTTGGTTTTTTGAGACAAGGTTTCTCTGTGTAGCCTTGTCTGTCGTGGACATACTTTGTAGACAAGGTTGGCCTCGAACTCATGGAGATCAGCCTGCCTCTGCCTCCCCGAGTACTGGGATTACAGACAGTATGCCACCATGTCCGGCTCAAACTCGCCTTTCTTTACATTACCTTGTCAGGTATTTTGTCACAGGAATAAGACGAGTAATTAGTAGACTCAGTTCTAGACACTGCTGACAAAGGGCTGAACTGACGCTACATCACGATGCCCCAGATTCCTTAAGACTGAACTAGGAAAAAAATCAGCTTCTCCATGGAAAAAAGATGACATTAATTAAGAACTCAGAGCTGTGTATTGAGGCCCAAGGAAAGCCTATCTATGAGAAGGGGACGAAAGATGCAGCAGACACGTTTTGTGACAAGCATGTCTGGGCACCACGGCGGGCGCCCTCATGTAGCGCTGAGTGTCCAGGATTATCCTCTGGCCTGCACTCACACTTTATTTTAAGGTTAAGGACCCACTGGTCAAACTTTTGGAATCCATCTGACTCCGTCTCAATCCATGGCGTTTACAGAATAACGAGGTCTGGCCTGAAAGTGAATTCATGATCACTTGAAAGTAACATTTCTAGAATGACTCACAGTGACAGGAAAAGCAAAAAGTCGCAAAGCGTGCGGTGTTGAAGAGCAGACGTCAACATCACATCAAAAGCAATAATCCTTCCTCAATTTAAAGGACTCGCAACTCTGGTTCTGAAGTTACTGCAGAGCTGCAGGCACCAGCGCTGTGTGTTGACGTAAGGTTGCATATACAGATCAGTAAGGCTGACGAGCCATGTTTATGCTCCAGGCATTCCTTTTTTTTTTTTTTTTAGCTTTATTTATGTATTATTATGTATACAATGTTCTGCCTTCATATACCCCTGCAGGCCAGAAGAGGGCATCAGATCACATTATAGATGGTTGTGAGCCACTGTGTGGTTGCTGGGAATTGAACTCAGGACCTTTGGAAGGGCAGGCTTCTGAGCCATCTCTCCAGCCCCCCAGGTGTTCCTTTATTATGAAGGAAAGGGGTTCGTTGATGTGCATCAGTGCAGAAGCACAGGCAGAGGCTCCCATCTGATGGTGGCTTTTTTGATGGCCAAGAGGAACACACAGTAAGAGATGAAAGGGCACATTGCATACCCGGTGTTCGTTCATTTTTGTCAAAATAAAATACCAAGACAATTCAGTAAGTGATAGCTGGACAGCATAAAAATCTACAGTCAGAAGGACGAAGTCAAATGGGAGTTTAAAATATATACAATATCATATAAAAAAAATTAGCTCAAAATGGACCAAAGACTTAAACCATGAGACGTTTCCTGCCCTTTGTTGCTGTCTTAGTCACTGTTCTATTATTGTGAAGAGACACCATGGCCAAAGCAAACTCTGGCTTACAGTGTCAGCGGTTTAGTCCAACAGCAGCAGCAGCAGCACGGTGGGGAACATGGCGACATCCCGGCAGGCACCAGAGCAATAGCTGAGAATTACATTCTGATCCACGAGCAGAGAGACTCTAAGCTTGACATGGGCTTTTGCAACCTCAAAGCCCTTCCATCCCCAGAGACACACTTCCTCCAACAAGGCCACACTTCCTAACCCTTAACATTATGACAGGTGGATCTGGACCCAGGGGTCCTGCTCAAACTATGGCACCAGCCAAGGACAATACGTGCAGTAAACTTCAAACCCCTACCCAGAACTAGACGATAGATAGAGCATTTCTCCATAGTTGAGTGGAGAGCAAGGTCTGACTTTCACACGAACTCTGGTGCCTCATATTTAACCACGTCCCCTGGATGGGGAGGCCTGGTGGCACTCAGAGGAAGGATAACAGGCTACCAAGAAGAGACTTGATACCCTATGAGCATATACAGGGGGAGAAAGTCCCCCCTCATTCACAGTCATATGGGAGTAGGGGGAAAGCAGGAGGGAGGGAGGAATGGGAGGATACAAGGGATGGGCTAACAATTGAGATGTAATATGAATAAATTAATAATAAAAAATTTTAAATAAAGTTCCATATGCATTAAAATAAAAAATATAAAATAAAATAAAATAGTGCTACTCCCTGGTAACTAAGACCCTGATATATGAGCCCATGGGAGCCATTCTTATCCAAATCACCATGGACACCTAAGCACACAACAAATGGGGAGGTAATAAATAATCAGATTCCATCAAAATTAAATTTTCCAAAGGATAACATCAAGAAGATGACTCTAACTCCATGAATGGGAGATTGTAGCTCACGGGTTTGATCAAGTTCTGGCTTCCAGAATATATTAATGTAAACCATGTTTCCAGGTCGGCAGTCTAAGTGCAACTTTTAAAAACTGTGAGAAAACTACGGTAGACTATTTCTCTAAAGAAGATACAAAAATAGCGCTAGACACATAAGTAAATGTTCAGGTATTATTAGCCATAAGGGATGTCACACAAAACGGCTAAGGATATTGCATCTAACACCCTGTAAAGTGGTTATAACTTGTATTTTTTAGTAGTTAACAGAAGTGTTATGGAGGATATTGAAAAATGGACGCTTTCTGACACCCTGGGAGGACTATACGCTTTGGATAGCAGTCTGACAGTCCATCAAAATACTGAAAACGGAGTTACACATGTCCCTTCAATTCTGCTCCTAGACCCACCCTCAGTCACATGAAAACACGTCCACTCAAAATCTTGTCCATAAATATTCATAGCAACATAATTCACAATACTCCCAAAGTAGAGCTTATATGTTTTTTAAATCCCTTGAGAGCTTCAAGAGTTTTTTTTTTTTTTTTTTTTTTTTAATAATCCCACCAACATCATTTTGAAAGAACATGCTTAAGTTAAAAAGAACGAACTTAAAGTCAAGAGAGAAGCCTCTGGTTTCAGATCGGTCTGTACAAAGCCCAGTAAATGAGTTATCACCCGGGAGCCTGTGGACAGCGAGGATGAAACAGCCACAGTCAAAGGTCAAATCAACGTCAACACATGAGAGAGAACGCCCATACAAATGACAACACAGTCATCCTGAGACTCCACGACACGTCTTCTTCTTGAGAAGAAGCTACACAGTCACACAGAGAAATCTGGGGTTTCCATGACGTCAAAGGCGGTCTTCTGTCTTGGGAGGGGGCACCTGCTTAGCTCTCTGCAAGTCTGCCTGCACATCATCGGGGGCCCAATTATAAGCCTACAGATTGACTAAAAGCCGCCTTCGGAAGAGATGTTAAAATAGCCTTTCCATCCTGCAAACAACTGGCTGGTCACTGATCTGTATATCTGCTTTACATTATCAGCGGTGATGTTAGCTGACATTTAAAAAGGGGGTGGGGGGAGGAGCTATCACTCAAATTCTCAAAAGCATCATCATGTAGGTGAAAACAGACACACAGATGCACACAGAGATTCACCCAGACCAGACCTTCAATAGTCAGTAAATACACAACACAACTTCATGAACTCTCAAGTCCCAAGATAAACAGAGCAAGCCCAGATAGTTCCAACTTTTGAGAATCAATTCAATGGTTTTGAGAAACCATTCATAACATAGTTTTTCACAGACATCCGCTGGCTTGTGGTCACATGCCCAGGCCAAGGCAAGCCTGAGCAGCTGCTGTACTTGAAACAGTGAAATGGTGATTCCTCATTTAGGGGTTAAAAAAAAAAAAAAAAAAATCACCATCAAGTTCAGCTCCACACTGCTCAGAAGTGGCAGCATTCTGGCCACAGCTTCAGGTTCCAGAAAGAGCACACATCCTGCCTGTTCCCAAGAACTCTAGACTGGAGGGAAAGGGAGAGGTGCAGCACATGAAAGCCCAGCAATTACTACTGTTCAACCCAGAAAACGTCGGGAGGAAGCTTCACCTGCAAGGGTCTGTCTGTGGCTTTGTACTGCTACCACATAGTCCAATTTCAACCTATTTCAAAAAGAAACATGAGTTAACATTATGGGGCTTTAGACTCCAGCACTCATACAGGATGTCACACTGCTACATGTTGGCACTGTTTTTAACACTATTTTATTCTTGTTTCTTATGCCTTTATCTCCTTTCTCGACCCCTTATCCCCAGCAGTTGGTAGGAGAGAAAGAGGTGAGTGGGGAGACGGGGCAGAGTTCTCTTTGGCTACTCCTGTCTGTTTAGTGTCATCGGGTTCTTTGGGGCAAGTCCAATCTCAGTCATCAGAATATCCAGCAGTCCAGCTAGCCAGCAAAGGCATCGGCAGGAGGGACCAAAAGCAGCCTTCTTCCTTCTTGGAGTGTCCCTCAGAGCATTCCTTGAAGCTCGAAACATCCTCTCCTCTCTCTGGGCTCTGACATTTATACCCTCTATGAGCCCTCAGGATTCTACTAACTGCAGCTGGCAAAGCCCACACCCCTCTCCAAGCCCCATGAGGCAATTATCAGCTGTGGACAAACTAAAAGCAGCTCCACATTCCACACTTGAGGTTAAAACGAAAACATAACTTAGTTTTAAAGAAACCAAAACTTTTGCTCTCCCAAAGGTCCTGAGTTCAATTCCCAGTAATCACCTGGTGGCTCACAATCATCTATAATGTGATCTGATGACCCCTTCTGGCCTGCAGGTGTACATGCAGGCAGAGCACTGTACATATAACAAGAAACCAAAACATCCATTACAGCAAGATTTTTGAAAACATATGATGAAGTGTTCGTTTGGTACTTTCTCAGGAGTGTCTCGAAGTGAGTGCATTAGTTACTTTTCTCATCCCTGTGATAAAATACTTGACAACTCAGAGAAAGAAAAAAGGAATGGGGGCGGGGGACAGGAGATAGGGGTAAATGATCTTTCCAATAAATCCTTTTTTTTTTTTTTTTTAAATCTGGACTGCTACAAGCAGGTGCCACCCACCATACAGGGTGGGTCTTTCTAAATCAGTCAACCAGGTGAGGTTCCCTAATATGTGACAAAGTGACATTAAAACCAACCAAAGTTGATGATAAAACAGTATCTATACACACTCTACAATATGTTATGAGAGGTTCCACAGACACAAGAAAGCCTCCCTGTGATATGGCATGTTACATGATGTTACCATGACACAGTCATGGCAGAGAGCTCAAACTCCGTGTTTCAAAGTAAGGCTTGCCCAGGCCAGCAACGTGATTACCTCTTGGGGCCATGGTTTTCTCAGCCGAAGATCAATTTCCTCAGCAGGCTAAGCAACCTAGGGGGAAAGGGCAGGAACTTACATTTTTCAGGGGACACTGCGGACTTTTGGAGTTTGCTCCTATAAACATGCAGGAAATAAGAGGCACCCTATCTAACTCCAAGAGAAGGTTGGGAGTGTTTGGCAGCCATGCCAGCCTCTCCCCCGTCTCCTATCCCCCACCCCAACCCCCACCTCCAGGGAGCCACTAGCTCTGCCCGGCCTCAGTCTGGCATGCTCTCAGGCTGAGCACCTGCTTCTGACTCACAGCCTCGCTGCCAACCCTAATATTTGTTCCAAATTCCTAGCCCGGCTTCAGTTTCCAGGTCAAGCATTTCCTATCCACCCATCTCCTTTATCCCACCCTCAGAGTGAAAGGAACAGTAGATCACCCACATCAGGGGACCACAAGGCAACTATAGGTCCAAATGCAATCTATTGCCCTAGGCTAATGCCGAAGGAAAGAAAACAGTAAAGCAATAGAAAAAACGGTGAGAAAGTCTGAAGTGGAACCCGCCACCTCGCGTGGGGCCTGGGAGATGTGAACAACCAAACCAATCTTCCTCACCTAGGAAGAAGAGGTATCCCACACACTCTGGGGGTGACCAGGTGATCCAGGTGTGCCTGAGCTCTCCTGGCAGGGCAGGAAGCAAAGCTGCCCCAGTCCATGGTGTCCAGGATGGCCTTCTCCCCGGGCTCCTAGCTTCTCCTCTAGCTAGCCTCTCCCACCGTCTCCATGGCCCTACTGTCTAGGTGGCCCCAGAACACAGGTGGCCCCTGAGTTGACTAGATCTTCTTTCTCAGAGTCTGAGATCTGGTCATGGGGACCTAGTCAGGCCCTGATGATGGCTTAACTTAGATGACTATTGGACCTGATGGGGTAGCTTTTACAACCAAAGTGTGGAGAGTGTAGGGATGGGCAGCAGGAGAGAGGGAGGCACACCGAGAGGGACAGGAGGAAAAGAAGACAGGTGGGAAGCCCAAAGAACCACAGACAAATGTACGTGCGTGTGTGTGCGTGTGTGTGCGTGTGTGTGCGTGTGTGTGTGTGTGTATGTGTGCGTGTGCGTGCACACACATGAGGAAGACAGAGACAGACAAAACAGCAAAGACAAACTGGAACACCCAAGGGTGGTTTGGTAGGAGGAGGAAGAAGTTGCTAGTCTTTCTGCCTGCAGGGGGGTCAGAGTGAGCACCCCCACCCTCCTTCTCACAGCCATGCCTCAGGGGAACCTGCTTAGCCATCAATACCAAGAGTTTATCAAAGCAGTCTTACCTTTGACTCAGTATTTGCAATAGAAAGAAATTGTACACACAATCTCAACAAGCAGAGGCAGAAGCAGGTTAAACAAAGACCAGACTACATTAGTTCATACAGCAAATAATGAAACCTCTAAAATAAATGTTTATGGCCAAGAACAGGACATTAAAAATATAAAAAATGCCTCCTGCCCTGTTTTTTTTTTTTTTTTTTTATTTCCTTTTCACAGCACCTTGACTGCGTGGAACTATGAAAAACACATGTGCTGTTTAGGGTTTGTTTTTGTTTTTGTTTTTGTTTTGTCAACTTGGCACAAACTAGAGTATTCTGGGAAGAGGAAACTTCAACTTAGAAAATGCCTCCATCAGACTGGCCTGTAGGCATATCTATGAAGCTTTTTTTTTTTTTTTAAATTAAAGACTAATGTTACACAGCCCGGGCGACTGTGGGCAGTGCCACCCCAGGACAAGTGTTCCTGAGGTGTACAAACAAGCAAGACATGCAAGCTGCAGGGAGCAGTCTCCGCTTCAGGTTTGCCTCTCCGCATGACGGGCTATGATCTGGAAGAGGAAGCCAAGTAACACCGCTGCCATGGGTTGCATTTGATGCCAGTGTTCTGTCGCAGCACTAGAAAGCAAACTAGGGCAACACCCAATCAAAAACTAAATAAAAAGGGCACAAAAACCCATCCAAAGTTGTGAAAGGAAGCTACCTCCCCCATCTCTCCCCTTGCTTACTGTCTGCACTTTCAATGTTTATATACCAACAGCTTGTTCAAAATGTTATGCCCTGATATGTAAAAATAAAATGAAGGCGAAAACCTGAAAATCTGTCCCTTATAAGCTTCTTGTGCGGCACAGGGGCACCGCAGATGGAATCCAGGGTTTCGGGCTTGCCCAAGGCACTCTGCCACTGAGTGATGCTTGGGTCTCATATAGGCCAGGCTAGCCTTTGAGCTTGCTTTGTAGCCAAGGATGACATTGAACTGGTGGTATTCATGCCTCTTACCTCCCAAGAGCTGGGATTACACGCATGGACCACCACTCTTGATTCCCACCCGTATCTGTGTTTGTTCTTGTAAAGTTGGGATTTTCCTAGCCCAGTGGTCCCCGGATGGGTTTCTATGGAGAATTATTGACTCTGGAAACAGAAGTCACTCAGCAGAACTTCTGCCCCAATCGTCGTGGTGACATTATTCTTAAACATTTCTTCTGTATCTGCCCCTACCTGTAAGGCTAACTTTACTCTCTGCTGGGTAGTTCCAGCTAAAAAGTGGAGCTAATTCCATTCTCAAATGTTTTGTTCATTTCAATTATCTTCAACCTAATCAGCTCTCCTGAGGCCTCAAAGGAGCCACTGGCGAACCTGACAGTGACCAGGAGGCTCTGAGATGCAGCAGGCTCCCATCCTCCTGAGCTCTGGGGGCCTGGAGCTGCTCACACTCCTGTCCTGGAATGGGTGTGCCCTGCTCACTGTTCTCCTCCCACTGTGAGTATCCTCTTCTGGTTCTGTGTAGAGTACCGGGTAGCAGGCCCATGGTTCTGATCTTTGTAATATGAGGAACATATTGAATGTTAAAATGGCAAGTGAGGCTTATGAAGTGAGGAGGGGCGCGAACGGGACCACAGGGTCAGGCATTTATATACCATACTGTCACGGGGAACATGGTGCAGTGTGGGAAGACACTTGCCATGCACGTGTGAGTGCCTGCGTTAGCTCAGATCCCCAGAACCCATGTAACGCAGGACACGGTAGCACATGTCTGTACTTCCAGTGCTCCTAAGATGGAATGGGAGACAGAGATGAGGAATCATTAGAAGTTCATGAGCCAACTACCCTGCCGAGCACAGCACTGAACAAGAAACCATGTGTCAAACAAAGTATAAGGCTAGGACCCACACTCAGAGGTGTCCTCCAAGTATGCCAGTGGCACATACCAGTATACCAGTATACACACACACACACACACACACACACACAACAGGAAGGTTATTTTTAAATCCCATTACATGCATACAGTGTTAAGAATGGAGGGAGCCATAAACGAGACAGAAAATCTTCTGGTACAGTCTTCACTGACTCAGCCAGAGTGAGCGACTCCTCTCTCCCAGGAGCCTGTGCAGCCCAGGCCGTGAGGTCCTGAGCTGACATGGGCATGCATTCCTGACTTGGTTATTTATTGTCTAGTCTAGACCTTGGAGCACCGAAGGTCATGTCTACCTGTAGTAACGCAGACTGGTGTCTATCCTAGAACAGAAGAAACACCCCGATTCCTGCCCAAACACCCAAAGAAAAGAAAGAAGGACCCCCAGCGCCTTGCTGGCCTTCTCACTTCATGGCAAAATCCACCTTCCTTTCAGTGGCCAGTGAGCAGGCCCGACAGCACAGCACACCAAGGACGGCTTTCCTTCTGTGGTAAGCCAAGGAGAAAATCCTTCAGGAAGTCTCGGCTCCTAGGGGCCTGAGATACATCTGGCTCCTGCCGCTCTCCTGCTGCAGCAGGCAGAGTCATGGCTCCCTCCGTATTAGAGATGAAAACAGGAGGTGAGATGGGTTTTCCTTACAGCGTGACTGAGCAGGCTCCCTTCTTCGTGTTCTCGTGTTAGCAGAGCTGAGAGTGACTAGCTTCACGTCTCTACTTCTGTGGCCACTGCTGCACCCATTTTTTGATCATGGGAAAAGATGTGAATAGATACCTTGGTTTTTCACAGCTTACTTCTGAAGCAAAATGGCTTACCTGAGGCTGAAAAGATAAGACTTGTTACCCTGTGACCATAAAGAGGAGGAGGAGGAGATCCCCCTCGGACATGGACCTAAGGGAGGGTAATAGGGTGGGGGTGGGAGGGTAGGAGGAACAGAAAGATGTGAGTGATGGGAAAACAATTGAGTTGTAATCTGAGTAAATTAATAAAAGAATAATATAAATATGCATAAAAGCACATGAAAAGGTGGCCAGTCTCACTACTACTTCCATAACTAATATAAAATTAGAATATGTGTATATATACACACACACACACACACACACACACACACATACATATATACATAGTGCCCATGGCTTCATTCAGATGGTCCTTGAAAACCTAAAAGGAAGCCTTGCCAACCTTGTACAAAGGGGAGATGAAGACATGGGCACAACCAGCTAGTGGGTGGGCTCCTAGAACAAGCTTTGTTGCAGTAAGTGGACCCAATTGTGTGTGTGTGTGTGTGTGTGTGTGTGTGTGTGTGTGTGTGTGTGTGTGTCTGTGTGTACAGGTACATACAGCTACATATGCATGAGGAAGCCATACAAGAATGCCAGGGCTGCCGGGCGTGGTGGCGCACGCCTTTAATCCCAGCACTCGGGAGGTAGAGGCAGGCAGATCGCTGTGAGTTCGAGGCCGGCCTGGTCTACAAAGTGAGTTCTGGACAGCCAAGGCTACACAGAGAAACCCTGTCTCGAAAAACCAAAAAACAAAGGAAAAAAAAAAAAAAAAAGAATGTCAGGGCCACTCTGCTGTTGATCTCTACTTTATTCCCTTGCCATTCGGATTTTTCACTGAAACTTGCCCTTTCCCCCTCCCCCGATACTAGGGTTACAGGAATGTGTAGGAACAAGCCTGGCTTTTATGTGGATGCTGGGGATTCAAACTCTGGCTGTCAGGCTTCTATAGTAAGTGCGGTTAGACAGAGCCATCTCCCAGCCCTTTAACGGTTGCCTCTTGGTATTCCAAGATGAGGCGGCCTACAGCGAGCGATTCCCAGCCACAGGGCAGTGTTGATAAGGTAGACTCCGCTTCACACAAAGCTCTCCCAGCTTCGGCCTGAGCAAGCTGGGCCACGACACAACATGCTCCTTTTATGGACATGCATTACACTCCAGCAGCAGGTGGCCTGACTGCCCAAAGGAACTCCTTAGCCTGATGTGGAGGGTCCAGGAAGCAACATCAATATTGAACCAAGGTACCAATATCAAATCACTGATCACCATGTGTCTGGGACACAAGGGAAAGCTACTCAGCCCCCTTGTGGAGTCCAGCTTGTCCCAAGGACAGCTAGCTTATGTTTAAAGATAATAAAAAAGTCCAACTTGACTCACAGTGCCCAGCGTCCAGTTTAACTCAAGGACAACCAGCTGTGTCTAAAAATATTCCACTGCCCCTGAAATGTACTAACCCCTCCCTGCTAGCCTGCTAAATTCTGCTTTTGCAAAAAGATATATTTAAAAAAGTACTGGCTCCTGCTTTTCAAGGTCTTCAGCTTGAAAGATCTGGACAGACCCCGACGCGTCAGCTCAATAAAATTCCTGTGTGTATGGTTTCTCTCTGGGGACTCCGGGTATAGACTAGAGATCTCTTGGAAGGTCTCAGTCTTACAGATGAAGAGCACAGCACTGAGGGCACCAGCTTAGAAGAGGGTGCCCGGAGCCCTCTCCTTCAGCCTCGAGCCTCAACTCCTGAAACCACACCTCTCAGATCTCACCTCAGTGCAGCACTGATCCACCAACAGTGCCCGGCCCCATTTCAGAGCCTCTGAAGCAGCCACTCTCGACCCCCAACGTGGAGCCAGAACAGTGCCTCCCATTCCAGAGTGCACCCCAAGACTAAAGCCCACCAGGCCACCTCACATACACTAAGTTCGAACAACTGCACTTGCTACAGTAAGAAATCTCTTTTTCAGGTCTTGGAAGACACCTTTTCACCTCTACACTCTGCTGCCTGGCCAGATGCCTGCGGTGAAATGGGAAGTGCTTGCTCGCACGCTTCTGATTTGTTCATGTGAAAGCAGTATGCAAACAGGGAACAGACCACGGTTTTCTATTAGCTAAGCATTAAAAAGGTTTGAGCAGGCCAGGTGTGGTGGTGCGTGCCTTTATTCCCAGCACTTAGAAGGCAGAGGCGGCTAGCAAGGTCAGCCTGATCTACAAAGGACAGCCACGGCTATACAGAGAAAACCCTGTCTGGAAAAAACAAAACCAAACAAAAAAGGACTGAGCGGGTATGGGCACAGATCGTTATTCAAGGAGTCTCAGGTTCCAAGAGGGTCTCTCAGCCTCCTCAGGCACAGGCGCAGTCTTGGGGGAACAGTGCCCCCCCATTCTCTCTATCTTGGTCCTACCTGAGGGGACTCACACGCCTTCAGCTTGAGTCCTAGACAGCTCTGAGACAGCTCTGAAGCAGGAGCTGGCAGGGGAGTTGGCAGAAGGCAAACATATATTTTATGTGCCGTTTATAGAGGTTTCTGAATAGCATTTTTCTAAGCACTAGGCATGCAGGATTTACATTTTATGACTCAGAACCCTAACTATGATTGCCAACCTTATTATTTTTAGACTTTTTAGCACAGAATATGGCAATAAATTCTACCTACTCTTTCTACAAACCCTCTCCACTTCCTCCAGGGAACCAAAAAAAAAAAAAAAAAAAAAGCACTTGGCATTTTATGGGTGTTATTTTATTTGCATATACAGGTATGTAGTAAAAATTTTTGGGTAACTAAGGGATTAATAGTTGGATCTCAAAGTGATTCCTACAATTGCTACAGAAGTTGGCAAAATACTCCAGGGGCACAGAAGTAGTTTATTATGTGCATGAATGGACTGTTCGATTTCCTCACAGCATGCTGGCTCCTGGTTCTGTCTGTCTGCTCAGGCAAATGGCAATGGGACCGTGACGGAAGGACCAGAGTCTGAGACAGGAAAGGGGACTGGGAGGTGAGTCAATGATATCACAGAAACAGTTTATGCTTTATCCCAACAACGCCTTGCTCTCCAGTGACTTAGCCACCAACCTTCTCTAAAATAATTTTCATTGAGGTACGATTTTTTTTTTTAATTTTTTTATTAATTTATTCTTGTTACATCTCAATGGTTATCCCATCCCTTGCATCCTCCCATTCTTCCCTCTCTCCCATTTCCCCCTTATTCCCCTCCCCTATGACTGTTCCTGAGGGGGGTTACCTCCCCCTGTATATGCTCATAGGGTATCAAGTCTCTTCTTGGTAACCTGCTGTCCTTCCTCTGAGTGCCACCAGGTCTCCCCCTCCAGGGAACATGGTCAAATATGAGGCACCAGAGTACGTGAGAAAGTCATATCCCACTCTCCACTCAACTGTGGAGAATGTTCTGACCATTGCCTAGATCTGGGAAGGGGTTTAAAGTTTACCGCCTGTATTGTCCTTGGCTGGTGCCTTAGTTTGAGCGGGACCCCTGGGCCCAAATCTGCCTATCCTAATGTTCTAGTTGAGGTATGATTTATATACAGTAGAATACACTCCTTTTGAGTGTCGCTTTGATGAGCTTGCAACAAATTCATCCACCTACGTAGCCACCGCTTCAGTCAAACAGGGAACATGTCTCATTCAAAGACTCTCTCGCACTCTGTGGCATGCTGGCTGCTCCTCAGTCCTCCGGCTTCTATTACTGGTGCTACGTAACTTGTTCCAGGGTTGCTTATCCCTGGGGTGATGCACCATATAAAGCTTGGCTCCGGCACCCTTCTCTCAGTAAGCACTTACAAGCGTCAGTCAGACTCCCTGTAGCACTGGGTCCTAACTTTTCTTCACTCCGTAATATTCCAGTGCCGTGTATCTTATCCAGGCTGATGAACACAGGAAGGCTTAAGTAATAACCAACAACAACCCGCTGCGGACATTTGCATAAAGCTCCTCCTCTAGGGCAAACGTGTAGGCACAGAACTTAGGCCACTGGGTACGTTTAACTTTACAAGTACACCTGGCTTTCCAAAATGGCTGCACCTTTTAATGCTCCCATCCCCAAGGCCAACACTTGGGATGACGGGCTTTCAGCGGTCCTGTCAATGAATACGTAAGTGAACTGCCCTGAGTGTAACTTATGAAATTTAAATTTTTAAAGTATGAGGGGTTTTTTTTTCCCCCCACCTTCACAAAGAAAGCTGCATCCTTAGGGAACGTGGGCAAATTGGCTATAGAGAAGAACCATGGGTCTTGCTCAGGGCCTGGGGTCCTGAATGTCATCACGACGCTTCTCACTAAATAGTTCTCAGGTGTCAGGTCTCATTTCTTTTTCCCCTTTGGTAATAAATAATTAAGTAAGGAACCAGCTGGGCGGCTCAGTGGGGGGAAGTGCCTGCTACCAAGCCTGAGGGCCTGAGTTAGAGTCTCCCAAACCCACGTGCTTGTTGAAGAAGGGAACCTGAGTCTCACAGCTAGCTGTGCCCCCGACCTCCACATGGACACCCTGGCACAAGCGCCCCACCACCACCATCAATAAACACAGGTAAAGACACAGGTAAGCTGGAACAAACAATGCTCAAGTTCTTGTTATGAATCCGTTTCGTCGAAAGTGTCGCAGTTCTTTCACAGCTCAGCACGGTTTTGCATGACTCCCGTGGCTTTCAGTGAGAGTTTGCACACAGCCTAGGAGGACTAACCACCCCTCACCCCCTGCCAGTACATGTGCGTGGAGAGTTTACCAAGCAGCTGCATTTGAAGCCCTCTGCCTGGGGCCTCCAGTTCATCTGAACTTCATTTCCACTTATACCTGCTTCTAAGACCCTCTCAGAGTCAAAAAGCACAAGCAAGCACTTTCATGGTTTCCTTCCAATGCCTCAGCTTATGCATACCGGTCCCAGCAGCAACCTTCTCTGCTGCTTTTATTCTGTGTGGATGGAGTGAGCCTCCCGGCCTGCAGGGTGAGAAACTAAGCATATGCCAGAAGTTACACTCACCTCCTGGTCCCCATAAAGAAAGGTGGGGGTAATGGAGCAGGCAGAGTTGGGGAGAGGGGTGGAGGAGGAGCTGAAGGGGTAAACTGTGGGAGCGGATGCATGGCAGAACACCAAAGGAAATGAGTCTTGTTTTTTGTTTTGTTTTGTTTTGTTTTGTTTTTTCAGCTCCAAAGAAGCACATACTAAAGGGGGGGGGGGGGAGCAACTAAAAACATCTGGTGTTTAGTGGAAAAGAAACCTTGACATTTTTTATCTTTAATCCTTATCTAAACACACAAATTATATAGTATTGCCTCTCCAAGACTCAGATTTCAAAAAAAAAGACTCAGATTTCACTTAACAAAGATTTCCCATATCCTACTCCAGAGATATCTCACAGTAAGCGTGCAAAACTGAATAAGCCCTTTATCACTTTATCACAGACAGAAAAGACACCAGCTTCAGTGGAGGGATCTACTTCACCTGACTAGGGAAGCTCACTTGCTGCTAAAGGATTACATATTAAAAAGAAATATACATATACTTTCAGGGGCCTTTACCCATGGAAAATAATCTCCCTGCTGCCAACCCCGGTGACCATTAACCTTTCTTGGATGACAAACTTCCTGAAGATCCAGTGAAAGTCTGGGTCTGTTCTTTCCAAATGAGTGATCATGAAGCTAGGTCTCCTAAAGGCCTGGTGACATCTCCAGGGTTAAAAGACCTGGCTCTGGTGATTTACTCTCAAATGCCATCTTAGGGTGATGGCCAGGCTGACCCCAAATGCACAATCCTCCTCCTTCAGTCCCTCTCTAACTACAGGCCACTTTGCTAGTCTTGGGTCCTGGGTTTAAATGAAGGGCCCCCTTCATTAATCAAATTTGCCAATGAGATTTCAGCGACAATATCTCAAACATAACCAATATCTGGAAGCAAAAAAACAAACTTCCCTCCAGTCCAAATGCCAAACTCAAGTATGGTAGGAGATGGAGATGACTTTTTTTTTTCCAAAAGGTACTTAATATTCTCACAAGAAGAAGTACATGTTCAGAGACAGAAAAAGAGCTGTGGGAAGACAGACTGCCCCAGGTGTCCATTCCTCTGTCATTACCCCTTCACCAGGGTGAGCCGGCTTGTTGGTGATCACTGACTGAGTATGCACTGTTGGTCTCCATTTCCATAACAAGCCTATTCTGAAGGGGGCGTTCACTGTGGGACTCCAGGGAGGAAAGTTTCTGGCTGGGGAAAAAAAAAATGTACAAGAACAGACTGCAAAGTGTGACTGATCTTGAAAAAATAAAAAATAAAAATTCAGAAATGGAAGGTGAAAGAGAGGATCTGAGAATTCTGGAATGTGAGGCAGATGCCTGCTTGTGGCCCACAGACTAATAGCGCCAAAGAAGTCTAGGTCTCCATTCCACAAAAGGATACCTTACCTTATATGGTAAAGGGGACTTGGCAGGCATGGTGGAACTGCAGGCCTGGAGGTGGGAAGGTTTTCCCAGACTATCCAGCTGGGCCCTACCTAATAAAAAGCAATGGCCCTTTAACAGGGAAACAGGAGGAGCATTAGGCAATGTAGTCACAGAAGCAGAGGAACAAAGTCATAGTGGGATGAGGCCATAAGCCAAGAACTGCAGCAGCTTCCTCAGGATGCGCAGAAGAGAATCGTGGTCCCCACCAGAACCTCTCTCTCTCTCTCTCTCTCTGGGTGACATCGTCTTGCCGGGCACCTGGATTTAGGCAGCAGACTTCCAGAACTATACAAGAACAATGCCGTGGGGGCCGATCCATGAGAGCACCAGTAGGACGAGTGCTGCTTACATCATGTTTCAAGGGGGCCGATCCATGAGAGCAACAGTCGGACGTGTGCTGCTTACATCATGTTTCAAGGGAGCAAGTGAAGAACACAGTGTGCAACAGCGAACAAAAAAGGTTAACTTCTGCTATATTGCAAATACTCCCATCCACCAGGAGGAGTGGCACGCCCCTACGGTCCCAGGGCTGGGGAAGATGAGGCCGAAGGATCGCAAAGGCTGGCTTGGTCTATGTAGGTCTTTCTCAAAAAGAAAACAAGCCTAGAACAACTCAACTGTGAGTCTGCGCCAGCAACAACTAGAGAGCTATGGGGCTTCATGATGGTAACTCTGGGAATGAGAAAGCTTAGGTTTGGTGTCTTCGTTTTCCATATACAGTGATCTCTCCGTAGGCAGGTGTGACATGTTGGTCTCCGTGACTAATCAGTATTTAGAGGCGCTGAGCTTCTAACGCCTCCGGACAACCCCAACATTTGTTCTCTACAGTCTAGGTCTAAGCCGTGGTGTCAACCACCAATTCCAGCATGTCTTCTCTCAGACCTTCATGCCACAGTGTGAAACTGGGCATACTGTCCCCAAGTTGGTGCTCTGGACACTGAACTTGATGAGATTCGGTCAATGCCTCAATGATGGGTCTGGAAGGTAGGGCACCTCTCACAACTCAATCCTACACTGTCTTCCCTGGCAAGGCCACACCATGGGCCACGGACTTAAGGTAGGCTTGCATGGATGAGTGAGGAAATGCCACCCACACATATGAGGACCATGAATATGCGAAGAAAAATGAAAGGAGAATAGGAGTGCTGGGATTTCGATGCCTCTCCCTAATAAGGTAAAAGTCTTATCAGCCATCTGATGGCAATGAGAGGTGGGTAACACATCAGTTAGGTTAGGAAGACAAAGCTCTTAAGGGTGAGATCTATACACCCTGCTCAAAAAGGGGGCCCCAGAGTGCCACCTGCCCCTTCTACTCCACAAGGACACTCCAAGAAGGTACCACCTATGACTCCAGAAACAACCTCTGAGGAAAGGCCAATCTGGCTGGTACCTTGATCTTGGGCTTTCTAATCCTTGGAACAATAAGAAATAAATTTTTGTTCTTTTTTTTTTTTTTTTTTTTAAGCTAAGCAATTTGTGACGTTTTGTTGTAACAACTGAACCTGACAAACTGACAGGCATTTGAGATGCCGCACACATGTCAAGGAGGGCACTTCTGCCATTACTTTTCAAAGCAAAAGAAAGATTTCAAATTCAAAGTGGCCCCAGCAGGCAGACAGCCCACTGCTCTGAGGTAAGATGCCCCAGCTAAAACCAGTCAACTGCCTGCCCTTCACATTCAAATCCCACACAGACCGACCTATGCTGCCGCCACTGCTGCAACTCCAAGAGTCACAGTTCATGGGAGAAAATGGACAAGCTGCTGCCCAAAATAGTTTAATAAGGCCAGCAATGATTCACAGAATGGCAACAGACCGAGCCCACAGATGCCGGCAAAGTGCAGCCCAGCCAAAAGGGCAGTTCAGGGCACAAGGTTAACATGGAGACTCAAGAGGACACGAGCAGCCAGTTACAGACCATGAGGACCACCAAAAACTCCAACAGAGTCAAAAGGCATTTCAGCATCATAATTCATTAACACTATATTGGTGTCAAAAAGAAGAGACCCATGAAGGGGAAAGACAACTGCTCAAGCCTACTTGGAATGTTTTCCTCCCAGTGGACTCTGATTTGGTCCCCACACTTATCTATAATTATATGTGTGTAACATTTTCCTTCGTGTATGAGTAATTATGAAGGAGGAGAAGAAGAAGGACAAAACTCCCATACATCAACCAGGCCAGTGACAGGCACAGGCTGCTATGGTTCCCAGAGCAGACTCACCCACAGTGTGGACACTGGGGCCACTGACCGTATTTCCCACTCTGCTTCTATTCCAGAGACAAGCGAGTCACTGCATAACGCTGTAAGCTTTTTAGAGGAAAAGGTAATTGTGGGCCAGTGAGATGGCTTATCGGGTAAAAGTGCCAGCTACCGAGCCATGCAACCTGAATTTAATTCCTGGACCACACACGGTAGAAGGAGAAAACTGAGTTCCCCAAGTCGGCCCCTGACCGCCACATGTGTGTACCATGATGGTGCATCACACAGACAGACAGACAGACACACACACAGACACAGACACACACACACACAGCTATGTAAGATCTTCATGAGTATTAGATATGGAATAAATAGATACCCTAAAACAATAAATTATGGAACACCAACTGTTTCTATAAATAGCCCCATGGATAAGATGAGGATGGCAAAGTGTGGAAAAAGAAAAGAACAAAATGTGACAAGCTTTACAGGATACACACACGCGTGCACGCGTGCGCGCGCACGCACGCACACACACACACACACACACACAAATTAGACCCCATGGGCCATAGTTTTAAAATGGAAATCTATGAGAAAGTAATTTTCTCAGCTGGAACCAAACATAGGCTCAGAGGTGATGATGAACGCAAGGACACGTTAGAATGCCGTTTTTAGATGAAAGTCAAAACTCGCCCATCAGGACAGACCTCATTTGAAAGACACCTGAATCAACCATCTTAGTTAATCTTTATTTTTGAAGATCACACAGATAAGCACAGCATGCTCAACACTGATCCTCCCGGCCAGCGTTAAGTCGCCTTTGCTGGGGGGTTCTGGAAAGCAATACTCTTTTCATTATAATCCCTTCATGTGTCGGAGTCATAAGGCTTTTATGACAATCAAACTCCGTAGATCAAAGACAGAATTTTCAGTACAAGAATAGAAGTGAAGTACTTGTCAACAAAATAAAACACCTTCCTCCCCTAGATGAGAAGAGGGTACCTGCTGCGCCAGACGGAAGACAACTCACAAATAACACTCGGTTTACCAAACTCCCCCCACCCCCACCTCATCTCTTTACTCCCAAACACTGAGGAGGAGACCAAGTTCAGTACAGTCTCTGTGGTGCCTAGACCGGTCTCAAAAATCAAGCTGGAAATCGAGACAATCAATACCAGGGAGACTGGCTGATAGTTCAAAAGGCCTTAGTCTCCAGGCGGAGACTGCAAACCTGAGCTTGTCAGACAGCATCCGTCTATGCGCAGTCCCGGTGCTGGTCACCCTTGCGAAGCAATGCGCTGGTACGTGGTACTAGGAGAATTAAGGCAGCCCTCGTCGCTCATCTGTTCCTTGTTCATCACTCAACACTTAAGACTTCTTGAAATAAGCTGATGAGAAGTTCACAAAAGGCCACTTTTCTGACTTAATCTCTGTCATCCAGGGTCATTTCATTCCACAGAATGCATGGTCTTCAGATGTGTGTGTAGGCCTTGCGGGGGACAATCACAAGGTCCTCACAAGGTCTGTTCTCTTTTAAGATCTCTTTGACAAAATACGGCCACGGTTGCCTGTGGCTCATGGTAGAGTGTTTAATAAAAAACGAAATCTATAGAAAGTCATTAAATAATTGATGGTTGATGAAGGACTTCCACCATAGGCTAGACAATGTCCACTAAAATAATAAAGTAGGCATGAGAAAAAATTCAATTTGAAATAATTACATATTCACAACTATTAGATCTCAAAGCCAGGATGAATGACTAAGGTACCCATTAACATATCAAAGTGGATGTTGGCCTGAACAGGTTCCCCCAGCATCCCTCAGTCACTCCCTGTGAAAGAGCCCTCCTGCCCAGCATACCCCACACACTGCCCTGATATCTCCAGCCCAGCTATTGGGCTGGACTTCCCTCCACCAGCTCCTCTGGCACCATGTATAACTCAAACACTTTGGCCCTGCCAGTCTCTTGGCCCAGGCTACCCTTCTGGGTCAGTGGCTACTCTCTCATCTCCTCATGTGGCCCAGCTAAGACAGGTTCTGTCCTCTCCGGAGTCTCCCAGATGTCTCTGCCTCTAGCTATGCTCTCCCTCTAATCTACAATAAACCTCCCGCACCACAGCTAGAAGCAGCCATGTCCTTCCTTTTATTATTTCTCTTTTTCATTCAACATGAAGTTGTGAAAATAGCACAGAAGAAACCAACATAGCCTTTACCTAGCACATGCAAATGGCTGCATCTTCTAGGCAGCTCTAGCTCTAAACAGGAGATCAGCGTCGGGTACAACACAGCCAGCTAGCACAAGATGAAGCTCGGAAGCTTCAGAAACTCATCGGTGTTTACATGCGCTGACACCTGCCTTGTGTGTTGCGTATAGTTTAGGGCAATGTATACTACACACAGACTATGTGACTGTCGGTGCCTAGGACATCGCTTCATCACCATGAAGAAACCACACAGAGCCTTCTATGATGCAAAACATGATCTATCTCTTGATCTGTAGGTCACTAGGCTGTATACCTAAGGGTTAGACAATTAAGTTATCATTTTGCCTGAACTTAAAAAGAATGGCAACTACTGACTGACACAATAGTATAGGTTTTGTTTCATTTATTTTTGGGGGTAGCAGTTATAGAGTGACCTTTTTCATGCAGGGCATTAATTGATGCATTTGAGAATGCTCCCACCCCCTGTCAAAAAAAAATTAACATTTAATTTTCTTCCATAAATGTTATCTTATATTTTTTGGTATTTCTCTTTCAATGAACAAAAAGAGCATTAGTAAACCAGAGGGGGCAAAAAAGGAAGAAAAGGAAAGGAAGGGAGAAGGAGAGGCTGTGTTAGCCAGGCCTATATCCCTGGCATGGGGGCGGCATCAGCAGGGAGACCCCATGGACAAAGGTTGCTTGGGCTACAGAGGGAGTTGAAGTCCTAGGCAAAAGGTATGACCTATAAAGGGGGACGAGGCGATAGCTCAGGTGTGAGCGCCTGCCTAGCATGTGTCCAGAACTGGGTTCGAGCCACAGCATGAGGTAAGCTCGGTCTCAGAGAAGCAATCCCTCTGTTTCCACTCAGTTCCCGTGGGATTTCTCTGGCTGAAGAGTCCCCAGCACGACTATTCCCGCTGCCCACTAAGATAAAACCAACCACTGCCACGTTGTGATGGAGGGGCCCAAAGCTTGGGTTTTTCCTCAAAAATCAACTAGAAAAGTCCTCCTTGAGGCTCAGTGCCTGTAAGAAATGTTCAACCGGAGCTAAGTTAGGAAAAGAAACTGTTCATGTCATTTAGGGATGATTATTTCTCTTGCAACTTGTAAGAAATGAATATATTCTTGCAATGCAACCTTTAGTGGCCACAGCGGCGTGAGATAATCCCGCAAAGAGCAAAGAGCCTTGGGGCCTCAGGATTCCCTTAACAACACTGCCCTTAGCAAGGTCGGACTGCGGCACAGTGAGCCACGCACGTTCTTAGGCCTCTGGTGAGAATAAAGTTCTGCCTTTCTGTGGGAAAGTAAACAACCAAGTCTGACCCAAGTGGGAAAGTTCTAGAAAAAAGAACCCTGGCTCTGGGCTCTGGAGGTTTCTATGTAAGCTTCTGCCAGATAAAAAAGAGAAAGCAGGGTAAAGAAAGGGTTTTCCAGCCACACATTGTCCCTATGGGCACTGCGACAGAAGAGGAGACAGGATGACCGGAGACCAGGTAGAAACAGGCTGGGAAGACAACTCTGGCAACCATGTTGAATGCCACTGATGTCAGCCTGCGCTGACACACGTGCAGCGAGGAACCAGACTGGTACTAAGGTGAAAAGTGAGCTGAAAAGGAAAGAATGGAACAGATGATAAACTGTTGAGCTGCTAACAGCATACACAGCAAACGCTAAAGAAGCCTTCAGGAGGGGTGGGACTAGCAGTTGTAAGACATCTGTGAATAACTTTCATCTCGCCTAATGACTTCATACTATAATCAACAAACTTAATTTTTTTTGTACATTATTCTTCAGTTTTGCCCATAATGATAACATGTAATTCTGGTTGCTGCCTTTTAGCCACATTATGGAATTGTAATGGTGAAATAACAGTTGCTGACCCGGCTTGTTCGGGACTTTCCGGTTGCTTCCAGTGTTTTGCTCAACCAATGCAAGGGGGAACAAAAACTCGCAGTGACATATCCACAAACTTGTGTGACAGTCTATGTATGTAGGCATATAGTGCTACAAGCTATGAAGCATCTCCCACCGGCTATTTATTGTCATGTCACTCTGTAAACTAGCTGGAGTACATGATATTTCCACAAAGAAAACACACGAGCCTCCACTTCACGTGTCACCTCCTGCCTCAAACAGCCACACTACTTAATGTTTGGAACAAGCCTCTGGACATCAAATTAATTTGTTTGTTTTTAATTTTTCTAAGATCAAAACATACTTCCAAAGTATATCCAATGAAATAGGCCATGCACAGTGACAGAGGAGGGAACTACAGAACTATGTTCTCCTTAAGCAAGAACAGAAATGTCTGTAAGGGGACGTATTTGGCGCAAATTAACAGAGACACCCATGTACCTTCAAAAGTTGGACTAAACAAGTAAGAGCGTGCCTGCTGCCACAGTCTGAAGGCCTGGTCCCCCATCCTTACATCCGTGTTCACATGATGACATGGAATCACCACTGTGATGGATAAGCGAGATCTCTCATTGGTCTATGTGCAGGATTAGCCATTTTAAAAGGGACCCAGTATGCAGCCAAGCCCTGCTGTCCTATGTGGAAACTGAGGAAACACCATCTGCTGCAGAGAGCCTTCACCAGACGCCAAACCTTGATGGTGGGCTGTCCAGCCTCCAAAATTATGAGTAACAAAACTTCTGTTGTTTATGAATTGCCCAGTTTAGGATAATTTGCCATAGCATCCCAAATTAAACCACTCGTCATATAAAAAGCCACAGATCAACTTTCCAAAACTGACTGGTCAGCTCTGTGGGCATAAAGTGCCCAGTATCCTTCTTCCCTGAGTTCCAAGACCTCTGTGGGGTCCAAGACAGCTTCAGAACTCTGTCATTGTCAATGTTAAGGCCAGTAAGACTAGGCTCTCAGATGAACAGCTGTCTTTTCTTTTTTAGACCTCTTGGAAGGCTCCAGAGTTAGTCTATCTCTGTCTGTCTCTCTCACTCTTTCCTTTCCCCTCTCACTCTTGCATGCACACACACATACATGCATGCCTTGGGTACACACATACACATAGGCACATGCATATGCCAGCTTACAGTCACATGACAGCACTCAGCTGCAAGAGAGAAATTACTGAACAAGCTGTTTGTTACTGCAGTTTTTCTGTTGGTTGTTTTTTTGTTTTTTGTTTTGTTTTGTTTTTGAGGTAACGTGCACGAATCAGAGGGGAAAAATAAAAGTTCCATACTTAAGGAAAATCATATAAACATGAGCAATATTATTTATCACTATAAATAAACTAAGCAAGATGCCAAATGCAAGAATGAGGAAAAACAAAACAAACAAACAAACAACAAAAACCAGCATGCAAGAGTCAGAAGTGCATGAGAAATGACTATTTTAAGAATCCTGAGCTGAGGGCTATTGGAGGTGATCACAGGGATTATTAGGATTAGCCCAAGGTCGGTGCAGAACAAGAAGGCCCAGTGAGGTCAAGAGAGCAGGGAAGGCAAGACTTAAGAGGAAGAAAGGGGCAGGAAACGGGGTGGTAGTGGTGGTGGTCACTTCCAAATCAAAGAGCAAAGGCTTCTGGGGAGGCGGTGCTGTGAGTCCCTCTTGCAGGAGCCATCATTCCAACTATATGCAAAGTCATTGGAAATATATGTCATTTCCCACTATCCTGGAAAGTCACATGCTTGTGGGAGCCCGAGTTCACTTTCAAACCTGGGCTATAATTCTGCAAGATTCTAAGTCTCTGAGGTAAGGCCATGCCTCTTGCCACAGAGGAGCTTAGGCAAGCTCATAAAATATAAGCCTGGCTAATGAGCCTCTGGGCAGGGTTTGGAGGAGTGACAACGGCAAGGTCTGAAGGCCGAATAAATCTGGCTCTTCATGATAATGAATAGGGGACAGGCGTGGTGGCGCACGCCTTCAATCCCAGCACTTGGGAAGCAGAGGCAGGTGGATCACTGTGAGTTCAAAGCCAGCCTGGTCTACAAAGCAAGTCTAGGACAGCCAAGGCTACACAGAGAAACCCTGTCTCAAACAAAACAAAACAAAACAAAAGACAAAAAAAAAAAAAAAAAAAAACCTGGGAAACTCCCCAGCTTCCAGCCTTCTTCGTGCAGTCACTTACATTTGGGTTTTCTGGTCCACACAGGAGGCCTTGGGTGCCTGGAGATTTAGGATGTAGCAGCCCAGTCCAATTGTTGAGAGTTTGAAAGAACAGCAGCTCTAAGCACTGGGAATATACAACCAAATCCTAGTGACTCCATGTCTAAAAGAAGAAGAAAATGAAAAGAATGGGCAAAGGAGATGGAAAAGCAGCTTGTGCTTTTGAAGATACTAATGCAGGCATGGGGGCTGGAGAGATGGCTCAGAGGTTAAAAACGCCATCTGCTCTTCCAAAGGTCCTGAGTTCAATTCCCAGCAACCCCATGGTGGCTCACATCCATCTATAATGAGATCTGGTGCCTTCTTCTGGCATGCAGGTATATACATAATAAATAAATCATTAAAAAAAAATGATAATGCAGGCATGGAGTATGGGAGTGAGAAGGCTGCAACATGGGATCCAAAAAAGATTCAGAAACACTGTCAAGGAGTTTTCTTTAAATCAACTGTTGATAAAGGAGCCAAAAAACCAGCTAATGAGTGAATTCAGGGACAGAAGTAGACAACTGAGCTGCATCTGAACTGGAAATACATGAGAGAAATTCAGAGGGGGGAAGACACTATTGGTAGCCATGACAGGTCTGTCAGAATGGCTGACTGTACAATCCCACCACAGCAGGGAAGATAGCAGGATGCAGATGAAGGCAACCAATCACAGTGAGCCCTAAGGAGTCTATGAGAGAAAGCAGCTAAGCAGAGAGAAAATCCTGGGGCTATTACAGAGAGGTGTACTTCAAAGGTCACCATCACAGAAGCATACTGAGCTGAGGCCACTGAGTGGGATACTAAGATGGTGGGAGGTCACTGAACAATGCATAGGAGATGAGCCTCCAGCAAGGTCACATCAGAGAGCAGCCACCAAGAGGATGAAGGTAAGCAGGGGCAGGCATCTGGGAGCTGGACCACTTCCCACACTAATCATCTTAACACTTCTTTAGGGGAATAATAATTGAATAGCACGAGTCTCTGGCACTAGGTAGACAGCAGATTGTAAACCCTAGAAAACCCAGCCTATATTTCTAGGTAACACCTCATCTGGCCCTCCTCCTTCCTAGTTGAGCACTGTCCACAGGAAATAAAAGACGATGCCCAGGAGGAAATTCACTCATCTGGTGCCCAAAACCCCAGACCAATCATGTTCTTTCCCTTTCTAGTTCATTTTTTTCATTCAGGATATTGCCGGTGGCTTAGCATGCCGGAGAGTCTGGCTTGATTTCCAGCACCCTACAAATTTTTAAAAACCTAAATTAAAATAAACTTAAGAGTCACACTATGTAATGACATCACCCGCACACAATGCAGCAAGAAGGATCAATCTTTGTTCCAAAAGCCTGCTATGGACTCACACTACCTCCTGTGTGGGCAACACAAAAACAAACAAAGGGGAAAAAAAAACAAGAGTCAGGTCCAGCTGAACCAAACAGCCTGTTCCTCTGCCCTAGCTCTCACAAGAGGTGGTTTGTGTGTTTGTTTGACAGAGAGCACAAGAGTTTCTGGGTTTCCCTGGTGCGAACATTTTGCTTCCTGTTAGGTGCCGGGTTTCAGTCTCTTTTCTGAAACCATAGAAGCTAGGAGCGCCGTGCACTGTTCTCTTTAAACTTTAAAAGAGACCGTATGGCACGCATCTCATGCTTTATAACACAGCCCCAAGGCGGGGGGGGGGGGGGGGGGGGGGGGGGGGGGGGCAGCAGCTCTCAGCCAGGCAGGCTAACATTCCTCTGCAATGCATGTCCTGATTAAGTGGGATAAAGCCCAACAGAACCTTGTGTTGGGAAATAGCAGACTTAACCATTGAATGAGCTTAAATAAACAAATAACAATAACCAACTATTCCTATTTACAAGTATGGTACAAACGTATCCTGCAAGGTGGCTGTGTACATTGGAGCTTATGGAGCTGGGTTCAGCTACCCGTTTGGAAGGTTTCATTGTAGTCCCAAAGAAAATATCAATCTGGAGCTACAAGCAACATCCACACACCACACAGGCTGTCAGAAACCTTCCCGTGCTAGGTCAGGCTGCATCACTAATTCCTTATAGTCTCCCAGGCTGTGGCAGCCCAGGGACTTACAAGTCAACCATTCACACTGCTTGCATGGCTTCCCTAGGGCAACGCCACGCCCATGGCTCTCTGGTTGTGTTCAAGCAGAGACTCTGCCCTCTTTCTGTCCCCAGTACTCTGTGGATCCTGTGAGAGAGACAAGAGCTCTCCAGCTACAGAGGCAGTCTGCAGATCTGCTTTTATCTCAGAGGTTTCGAGAAAGGCAAAAAAAAAAAAAAGCCTTTCCGATGGCTCATTCAGTGATTTAATTCCAGAACAGGAAACACATAGGCGGTTTCCAGCTTTTGTGCCAGGTCCCCTTCCCAAAGAGCATGAAGCTGTACAAGATGCCCGTTCCAGACACTCAGCTCTCAGGTCCTTGGGTCTTTGGGAAGGCTGCACTTGGGGGGTAGGGGGGCAGTTACCAGCAGGCTCATTGTCATAAAATTAGAAAACCCAAAAGGAATCAGACAAAAATAAAGTGGCAGAAAATGGGGCGCTTGCCTCCCCACAGATGTGAGCAAAGCAGGCTGACTCCACAGCCTGAAGACCAGAAAAGCAGGCATGCAGCGTGTGTGAGGCTGGGCCACCATTCCTGTAGGGTAAATTGGTGCCCGTCTTCCCACAGGTAAGGCCTCTGTAGCCAAGGGCACACCTGCGCTGGGCGTGGCTTAGCGGACAACGCAGATCGATATTTAAAGAAAAAGGGGGCTCATCTATGACACCTTTGTAAACAAGCCTCTGTCTACACTTCCCTCCGGGTGTTCAGAACTTTTACAACTGAGACTACAGAGTCCTTTTGCCCTCAGTGGTAAATGGTAAATAGAAATGTCGGCTGAGGCCTGCTCTCTTCAACAGTTGCATGAAGCTGTAAAATCTCTGGCATCAGGACGGAATTCTCCCCAGGTGCACCGATCCACACTCTGCTTTTGAAAAACATACCTGAAGTGACTCTTGAAAGTGCCACTGTTCCTTCTGTTCCCTCCTGAACCTTCAAAGTCCTTGTAATAAGGTGGCGCCCTGCCTGCCTGAGACGCAAGCCTCGCCTGCACAGCGGCTGCCTTCGCCTCTGCAGGTTTCATTAATAACTCAAGAAGAAACCCGCCTTTTTGAGGGTTTCTCTAAACTACTTCAGACCAGGGTTAGCGCTCTGACTCAACCTGTGTTTACGCAGGTCTCCGAGGAAACCTATCTATTATTAGTGTCATGCTAAGAAACAGATCCAATTATGAAGCAAAACACACAAGTCAAACTTAATAAACTGAGAGCCCAGCTCTAAGAAAGTGGTCGCGTCCTGTGTGCTGATCCACCAGGACACAGTAAACTGGGGTGGATCGTTGGCAAAGCCTCGCAGTCCTGAGTAAACATCATAATCAGATGGCGTTTGGGGCTTGTTCCTTCTCCTCCTGTGTCTCTTTGATACCATGGCATCATCCACACATTCCCACGATCAATATTGCAGAGTAAACATAACAGAGCAAAATGCTATCAGAGTTAATCACTGGTCCCAGAGTGAAGGGGAGACTGTTCCTCCTCAAAGCATTCTTTTAGTGGCTAAAAAAAAAAAAACAAAAATCAAGGAAGAAATGTCAAACTTCTCAGTAGAAAGACAAGGACATCCGCTGAGAGGAAGCCAAAGACACAGAGTGATCCTGACTTGGAGATGGCAGGGATGCCACACCGAGAGCTCTGCTTACAGAAGCGGTCCCAACAACTGCACTCTACTCTCTCATTACATTAGATGTAAGCTCAGCTGCCGAGGCTACTGAGGATGCTAAGAAAAGGATGCCCCAGTGCAAAGACACCATGACAGCACAGAAGAGTGCAGACACCTTTTTTTTTTTTAAATCTGAAGGTTCATAGCACAAAACATCATTTGTGTTTTCACTTGGCAAGGGTTACAACTTCACTGTCAGGTGCTTCTTACTCTCCTTAATGGCAAATGGGAGCTCACGGCATACACTCACTCATGTTTACTCTCCTTTGCGCCTAGTTTGGGAAGAACTTATTCCAGTGCCATAACTTTGGTTCCATCAGAGGCATCTCTTTTGTGCAACCGGCTCCTCTAACTTTCAGTGAGGGTCATCTCAGCATGGCCAGGGGAACTCACCTCTGCAGCAGTCTAACTATGGGGTCTGTGGGTGCCTGCGGGCCCTCCATCAGCCTACGGAGTCTATAAGTGGGGGCCCACATCTGTACCGTATGGTTCAGCTGCACTTTGATGCATAGGCAGCAAGACCTCAACACTGTTTTTAGGTGACTGTCTGTCCCGTACAGCCCGCCTTTGGCCAGGCCACGCGAACTCCCTCCGGCATCACACTCCCAAATAGCCCACACTGGTTCTTCGAAGTGACACCTGTCAGATACTTGGTGGTTTTTCAGATATGCATCTCCCAGGCTTGAGCCTCCTGATTTGCATGCCTTTGTGAGGTTTTTCTGGGTTAGGAGAGTAGCTCTTTTCTTCTTCTCAGGCCACTTCCAGGAAGAGGAAGGACAGTGATGTCTTAAATACATAACTCAGTGTACTATTCTAGAAAACAGAGAAACCGAAAAACAAGTGGCAATAAGTCCGGCCCGAAGGCATCAGCACCTAATTTCCTTTTCCTGACAAATTCCAAGATGAGGTTTTGTTCTTCTAGCTGAGTAAGTCCAAACCGATCAGCCAGGGTATTGAATGGTCATGTCTGCCTAAAACTCAGTTATTTTATCACAAAGAACAAAGGAAGAGGAAAAACATTGTATTTCAGGAACCAGCCCTTCTCCCACGGTAATCCCTCACTGGCAACTCTTCTTTCTCCCAGATGAATAAACACCATCATCTAAACTGGGAGTGGTGGCACTCCACACATGGAATCCCAGAAACTTGGGAGGCTGAGGCAGGAGGATGGCTGTGAGTTTGAGCTCAGGTACTGAGTTAAGCCTGAGCTGTAGTGTGTTAAGACCCCGCCCCAAGTTAATTAATCTAAAAATAAAATATAGAAACAGAAACATATCCATGTAATTTTACCCAAAAGAGTCTCTAGACTTTTCTGCACTCCAGTCAATCTTTGAAGGACAGAATCTGTTCTGAGTTGTGCTCAGGCCACCTCAGACAGTATCTTGTATTTCTTCATTGACAAAGACTGAGCAAACATCAAGTATTATTCTCAGAACTGGGGACATATGGGTGAGAAAAACCACTGCTTTCTCGAAGCCCAGCCTCAGCACCTCGAATAACGAATGTCAGACAGAAAGCCTGCACTCACCAGACACTTGCTGAGGCATCCTGCATGAGCCAGGGGCCCTGACTATGAAAATGATGACTTCAGATGTGGTTTAACACACTGAAGCGGCATGTTCAGATACAGCGAAATGATTCCTGGCGGCTAGTGGGGGGGAAACAACATGCAGTGCATGTAGGACACACAAAGCATCGAGAGTCTTGCTACAAGTTCCCTCAGCCTTTGCAAAGATAACTATACTAACCACATGGCAGGATGCTTGCTGTTGGGCTAAGACGCAGCCAAGTAACAAGCACATGTCTAGTACACAAGAGACCCAGATTGTATCCCTATGTTGAAACGGGGAGAAAATGTTCACTGTTCACAAGAAGTCCAAAACAAAAAAACAACAACAACAACAAAAAAAAAAAAACAAAGCAAAGCACAAAATATATCTTAGAGAGATGTGTAACACCACTGATTTTAAATATTTTTACTTCTTAGCATAATACGTCTTCCAGTTACTAAGTAGCAAAGTACCTTAAAACATAATAGGTTGAAACAACCATTCTACTTGGTATGTAACTTGAGGATCAAGAATTCGGACACAGCTGCGCTGGGCAGTGCTGGGTTAGGGTTTCTCATGTGACTGTAGTCTCTCTCCAGGTGTGGCTGACGTCCTCTGCAGGCTCAAGTGGGTGGGTGCCTGAGACAGCTCCCCTCAACCTGCTGCCTGATGACGGCCGTGACCCTCAGCGTCAGCCAGGCTGTGGGATAACATGCCTACGTGTAGCTTCTCCTAAATGGAAATCTATCTCAGTGGACTTCTATTTCTACATGTCAGCCACCATCACCAGAACTAGTGTCCAGGAGCAGAATTCATAGAACCCTTTACAGCCCGCAGCCTCGTACAGAACGCCTGCCCACTCTCTGTGCCAACTTACAGGCAACTGGAGTATGCACAGACCCCACCTGCTCATGGGAGTGGACCTCTGGCCTTAGGGATTTGTTTCCTTGTTTCTGGAGCTAGGGATTAAACCTAGAGCTTAGACATGCTTAGTACATGCTTAGTTCTTCTACTGGCCTGCATCCCTCCTGTGGCTATTAAAATAAAACAAAATACTACAGAGTATGTGAAGGGGTAAATTTCTATTTGTTTTAATATAAGTATGTGCCTGGATAAAAATTTTAGCTGTGAGTCCTTATGAAGGAAATAGGCTATTTTGTCCCCTGCAAATACCTTCTTTAATTAAATAAGCTAAGATTAACTAATTGATTTTTTTTTTTTAAACAAAAGAATCGGGGAACAGTTGTCAGACTTTGGACTCTTAAGTGACAAAAGGCTTCGACCCACCATGGAGGCTGCCTGTTGCCTGGGATCTTGCTCAGCATCTGGATGCTCACACCTGCTCTGGGTTCAAGGGTTGCCAGCAAGTGGGTTGGTGAAAGAGACAAGAAAGGAATGGGCTCCCATCTCCATGTCCAGTCTTCTGGAGACCCAGACTGTCTTCCCTCCTTCCCTTCCCTGTCCTCGAAATGGGCTTTTCGGTTTGCTCTCAGTGTGAAAATGACAGCTCTACTACTGATATCCCCAACCCTGTGACATCTTTAAGTCCCTACAGCAGAGGAACGGTCCTACTCCACAGGACGCTGACCACTGAGTTCTAGCAAGCCTTGAGGATCTCCAGACACAAGCTGGAGGTGGCCCAACCCTGTGGTAGTCATGGCAGGAGGGGCAGCATGCCCACGGTGGCGGGACTGAAGACCCCACCCCACAATCCCTTAGGAAGCGTCTGTGATTCTACAAAACAGAATTTAGAAAATAAAAGCAAGACCGAGGCTTGTTGGACGTTACTATTCACTATCCTCCTTCCAAAACCGTGTTAAAACAGAGAAAGAGACCACTATGGAGTTCGGAACGGTGGATCCCAGGGTGAATCCAAGGTCCACAGAAGGATTTGGGCACCAGTCTGTGGAGTTATACTTGAAGCTCACCAGCCTTGGGGCTGCCTCCCCAACTGTCTTAGTTAGGCTTTCATTGTCGTGAAGAGACAACTCTTACAAAGGAAAATGTTCAACCGGGGCTGGCTTACAGTTTCGGAGGTCTAGTTCATTGTCATCACAGTAAGTGCATCACAGCGTGCAGCCAGATGTGGTGCAGGAGGACCTGAGAGTTATACCATGACCCATAGGCAGCAGAAGGAGACTGTGTGCTACACTGGCCATAGCTTGAACATATATGACCTCAAAGCCCATCCCTTGGTGACACGCTTCCTCCAACAAGGCCACACCTCCTAAAGTGCCATGTCCTATGTCCAAATGTTCCTACACGAGTCTATGGGGTCCATACCCAGTCAAACCACCACACCAACTGATGCCTTCTACCACCCCTGATGCTCCCAGGACACTCCCCCGCAAAGTCCCAAGCCCTCGCTTCACAGGTGTGCCTTGTCACGGTAACTCACACGAAATGTCTCCTAGAGCCATGTTTGAGCATACTGGTTTATCTCTGTCAGAACACAGTCCCAAGGATGTGAGAATTCTGACTGCTTGTGAGAAAACTCCAAGAAAACAAGACAAGCATCTTGTGACCTCAGTTTCTTTGAAACACAGAATTGGCCTTGGACTGTGTGTGTGTGTGTGTGCTCCTCCTAGGTGGAGCAGACAGAAGTTTGCTTCCGCTGTTGTTACTTGTGTGCCTCTATGGAAAGATGTGTTTTTTGCCACGTGTGGCCTATCCTTGTGACTGAGCACCTTACTCGTGTGATTCTTCTTAACCCACAGTATAACTTGGTTGATGCTCTGAATACAGTTGCCTGTGGCATGAGATTTTAGTCCATCTCATCTTTAGGGCCCCACCCCCCCCACCCCAGGTTTAGGCCACCAACTAGAGCGGTAAGCATCTAACCACATGACTTCCTTACCTATCTGTGGAAGGGAGAAAGCAAATAGCATCAAAAGGATCCAGGAGTCACTATTTCTGGGCAGACATCAGAACTCTGCCTAAAGCCTGAACCACTGAAATAAGTTGACACAGACGCTAAAGAGATGCCTCGGAGGTTAAGAGCTCTGGCAGCTCTTGCAGAGCAAGCTCAGGTCACAGCATCCATGCCAGACAGCTCACGACCACCTGGAGCTCCAGATCCAGGGGATCTGATGCCCTCTTCTAGCCCCCATGGGTACACAGGTACACAGACACACACACACATACACACACGCAGGCATGCACACAAAAGTAAAAAAAAACTTTTGTAAAACTAAAATAAGCTATACGCTGAATTGTAGTAATGAACAGGGTACAATGTGTATAGGCATACAAGTATAAATATATGTGTATGTGTGTATATACATATATGTGTACGCATACGCATGTATGTGCATGTGAAGATGTGTGTACATGTATTTGTGAATATGTGTATAAGTACATATGCATGTGTGTACTTGTTTCTGTCAGAAGTCAAACGGTAAGAATCATTGTCTTTTAAAATCCAATGCCCAGTCCTAAGTATTCTACTGGAAATAAAAACAAACAAGCTCCAAGTAGCACGCAGCAAACTCTCCAGCCCTCAGAGAAACCCAGAGATGAAGCTGACAGCAGGCTGGGTGACAGGCCACAGCTTCCCTGGTGCTGAGGGCAGACACACACACCGCTTTCCCTTTACTTCCTGTCTGAGAACCTTGACATGGAAAAAAAAAGTGTCTTGCTAGCTGTGGTGCGCATGTCTTTAATCCCAGCCCTTGGGAGCCAGAGGCAGGTGGATCCCTCTATGAGTTTGAGACCTAGTCTACAGAGTGAGTCCCAGGACAGCCAGGGCTACATAGCAAAATGCTGTCTCAAAAGATAACCCCCTCCAAAAAAATAAAAATAAAAGCTAGAGTTGCTATTTTCAGATATTTGAAGTTTTGCTGAACAGAAGACAATGGCTTCCTCTACTTCACAGGAACTGACTGTTTGCACCTCTGCAGAGAAGAAATCTGACTCACTCTACTTCAGAAGGCAGGGCAAAAGATTCCCGGTAACCATAAAAGCCTCAGACTTACTTTATCACTAATAAAAGGACCCTCTTAACAACTCAAAGACTGTACCTGAGTCACTGAAGAGCCTCTCAGAGACAAAACGATGGCTGCCTTCGAAGCTGTGGCCTGCACAGCAGCAGAGGCACGGTGCACCGGGCCACACGTGTGATCCCCTCTTCCAACCCTGAGGGACTACATAGTGTCCCTTCTACAGGGTGGGTCGTCTCCATCTTTTCTTTGTGCAAATAGCTTCCCAGGATCTTGATTTCCCATCTGTACTGAGTGCGTGTCTGTCTGCCTGCTCCAATGTTGACGACAGTCTCACTAAGAACTATCACCTCAATCCTCAAGGGTGCGGGAAGACGCTAGAAGCAAAGCACTGTCACTGAGAGGCCAGATGAGGGACTGCGCAGGGGAAATATACTAAGTGCATGGCTGTGTGTGACTCGCCAAAGGAGGCCAGCTGTTCTAACGGCCTGTGTGCTGCTCCGATCCACAGAAACAGGAGGATGTGAACAGCAGCCACCAGGTTTAGAGCTGACCTGCATACATTGTCAATGATTCACTCACAGGCTTGGTAAACCGTGACTTCTCCCGACCTTTACTTCTCTGTTCCTTCCTCAGCTTCATGGGCACCATGTCTTTTCTCACCTGTAAATACTATTTGCAAACTACCACGCTGTGGAGAATTAGGGTCAGCAATCTGGCTGTGAACTCACCTGGAACTTATTAGTGTTTCTTCACATAAGAGCAATCATGCTAGACATTCTATGCTACAACAATTTATTTCCAGTATCTTTCCATGGCAGGACGGACAGGCACGCATGAGCGCATGTGCGCGAGTGCATACACACACACACACACACACACACACACACACACACACACACACACGCGCGCGCGCGCAAGCACGCGCGCACACGCACATAGTGTCCTATCACCTATCCTACACCATGTTTCTTAAGTTCTTAAATGGGCTTTTGTCACATTCTAATATTTCTCTTTTGGGGTTTTTTGTTTTGTTTTTTGGTTTTTTGGTTTTTTGGTTTTGGTTTTGGTTTTTGGTTTTTCGTGACAGGGTCTCTCAGTGTAGCCTTTGCTGTCCTGGACTCTCTTTGTAGACCAGGCTGGCAGCGAACTCATAGTGATCCGTCTGCTTCTGCCTCCTGAGTGCTGGGATTAAAGGCGTGCACCACCACGCCCAGCTACATCCTAATATTTCTGTTAGAGGGTGTGTCACAACATTAACGGGCATGCAGGCTTGCTAGTCAGCATTTCTATCGCGTCTGGTTGTCTATTTTCCCTTTTCAGTGGTATGTTAAGCAGTGGCCTCCTAATAAACATCATTTTGGTTCACTGAAATGGTTGGCAGTAGTACGGCACACAGTCAACCTGATGAGGGCTGGTGAGAACAGAACTCAGGATGGCTCTTGTTTTATCCCATCAGCCCAGTTGATTTCAGCCATAGCCATAGTGAAGGAATCCAAGCAGCATGGCCTCGGCGGAAAGCTCTCACCAGAGTTGCCAACTTAGGTAAAAAGCAAGCACAGCCCCGAAATGTGAGAACATAAGTGGTTAAAGGCCCAACCCAGCTGAGGGCTATGGTGTGCGGATAAATGGTCCAGATCACATCAAGCAGAGAGAGGAATCCTGGGGCAGAATCAGTCCAAAACATCAACCTTCACAATACAGTCTGCTGTCAACTGTTATCTGTCCCTGATCTCAGCTCTCCTTCCCAGGTTCATTAAAAAAATGAAAAATAAAAATAATAAAACAAAACTACCTGCACTCAAATGTTTGCTTTGGGCTCTGCTCTGATGAAACCAAACTAAGGCAAACTTGAGGGAACCACAACAAAGGCCCAGCCTTGATCAACTATTTAACAAGCAATGCCCTATGAGTCAAAGGTATGCTAGCAAGCCAACTGTCTGGAATTTGAGATCTATTTTCCACAGAAATGCTATTGCAAATTATTAGCTCTCAACACCAGACCAGAAAAACCATTTACTCTGTAACAGAACAGAGAGCCAGCATAAAAGTTCCTAAGGAAGCAGGTAAAAACTTTGTTGCACCTTGCTTCCTGACCAGGAAAGAAAAAGCCAAAACACCTTAACTAACACACACACACACACACACACACACACACACACACACACACACACACAGGCGGGGGGGGGGGGGGGGGGAGACAGAAGATTATTTCTACAGAATAAAAATGCTCATATCAATATTCATTTAAGTCCTTATAACAACTGAAATTCAAGACAGACAGGAAAAAAACTAAACTCGCAAAAGCACAGTAAATTCCTTGGCTGACAATGATAAGGACACTGGGACACAGAGCAGGCAGTTAAGAACAGGAGTGCTTGGGCTGGAGAGATGGCTTGGCAGTTAAGAACAATGTCTGGACTTCCAGAGGTCCTGAGTTCAATTCCCAGCTACCACATGGTGGCTCATAACCATCTGTAATATGATATGATGCCCTCTTATGGTGTGCAGTTGTACATGCAGGCAGAGCACTGCATATATAATAAATAAATAAATCTTAAAAAAAAAAAAAAAAAAAAAAAAAGAACAAGTGTGCTCTGCTGGGCTTAGCAAGGTCACAGACTCTGCAACTGTCACCACAAAAGCACAACCTGAAGTCTATGTGACAGCCAGGAGTCAAGTCACAGAATCACAGGAGCCTGAGTTGAAAATACTCTGGGCTCTATGGTATACAAGGTAAGCCTTAAATGTCTATGTTTGGGGCAGCGAGCCCAGGGCCTGGCATACAGCAGAGATGTGCATGGCCCTGAGCTACAACCCAGCCCCCTTAGAACATTATTAATAAAGCTGATGCCCCCACCCCCACAATTACCATCGGCTAGGTTATTAGTCAAGTCAACAATCTCTCCCAATGAAACCCCAAGTTAAAGGTTTTATCATTTGTGTGCATGTGAGTGCCCACAGGGGCCAGAAGAGGGCATTGGGGTCTCTAAAACCCAATTTTTAAAATATTTACAAAAACTTCTTTTATTGCCAATTCCCAATGCTTGTGGCCGCAGGAGGTAGAACATGAGGAAGACAGAGGCAAAGACAACTGGGCCTATGGAAAGAAGGAAAAACCTTCTGTGAACATCCTTTCCAGTGGCCTAGTATAAATCCACGCTCAGGTGGCTTCCTTCCCAAGTTTCTGAACAAACACAGAGACAAAGTTATGAGTTAAGTTGTGAATAAAGAATTTACACTAAACTTCCTACATCCCTTCTGGTTACCTAACGCGTGTGGACAGTGAAGATGAAGCACAAGTCGCACGGGTCAAACACACACAATCCAAGTCCACTACTGTGACCGTAGCATAAAACACAAAAGCATCGGGAAACCTGGGAAGAAGTTAGCGTTCGCTGCTAAGAGCACATGGATGCTCTCCCTCACCCCCCACCCCAAAAAGTGTTGAGCTCAGAAAGAAAATATTCTTTACTTTTCTTTCAGGCAAAAACTGACTTTAAAAAGGCACCATAGGTGGGGGGTTGCCTGTATGAGTAACGCTCATGGCTGACAAGAGAATCTTCCTATTAATTTTGGCTTACACAAACAAAAAACTAAGCAGGGACAGGCACGTTAGACGCAGGCCTGCCGTGCAGTCTCTAGAATCAGGTGGGACACCCACAGCACATCTGGCTCCAGCTGATGCACACTGATGCACACTGAAGCCCAGAGATCGCTAGGGCTTTCCGCTTTCCTCTAAGCACAAGGAGTCTCCGTTTACTCTGACACTGATGAGAGTGGAGGGAGCTTTGGAGCCATTGATGGCGCCACTTCTTTTGGGTGCTATCAAGTGGACTGGATTACCAAACAATGAAAAGAAAAGACAGGACAGAATGTGGAGGGCCCTTCCCTGGGCTACTTGTTCAAGCTTTGAACAAGGATCTGAGAGAGAACTAATGTCTTGGAGAGACACTTGAGACACGCAGACAGGGGAGTCACACACACACAGCTCTATTTGGCGAGGCTAGTAATGGACGAGCTAAGAAGTTCAGCGGAACCTAAGAAGCCCCACCTTTGGCTTTAAGGATGGGGAGGTTGAATGAAGTCCCTGAGGCTCAAGATACAGCCAGTGTCCTGTAGCCTCAAAGCACCATAGCTTTTTATCAAGTCTCGGACACTCAGCACAGAACACGGGCAACATCAGACAGTATGACCTAAGCTCTCATGGCCGCACTAATTGTTCTTAGTATCACTGAGCAATAAGCTGAGAGTGGATGCTCGGCTGTTCTTCTATGAGCCACCCCAGTACGTGAAGTGCTCCAATTAGTCTCCCACTGCAATGCAATTCATGGAACAATCCTACAGTGCTCTCAACTCTGGGCGTGGCATCCACAGGAGGAGTCAGTCGGCCGTTAGCGCACATCTGGGTTCCAGGGCCTGGACAATATGCAGCCATTAGATGGAAGTGTAAACAAGAACGCATCAATCTCTCTCTCACCCTCCTCCCCAAGGTGCCTAAATCACTCTGGCCTTTCTAGACACCGCATGCCTGTAGTACACCCCCTTCCCTCCATGTGACTGCATTCCTGAGACACAGCCAGTGCAGCTCTCCTGGAGAGTTGCCCCCATCTCTCTAAACCAAATGACTCTTGCTCAGACTTTACAGGAAAATGACACCAGCCAGTACTTATTCCCATCTCTGCGGGGAAATGTTGCTTTGAAGTTGAGTTTAAATGGCCTCTATTATAGCACTGAGTGTCTGCTGAATGACGGCCAAACTTCTAATATTCCTCTTAAGTAGCAATTTCCTAAGCAAGCATTTGTTACGCCTTTCAGTATAAAAACCAAATAGATTCTCAGCAGCTCAGAGCCAAGGAATGTAATTGGTGGGAGGGCGCTAGGGGCTGACCCCGGGCCTTGGCATACGCCATGCACTCTGTCACTGAGCTATGTCAGTACTCCTGCAAGCTCCCTTTAAACGGAAGCTGAAGGTGTGTATACCCTGTCTATTTCAGGTCCCTAACACAGTGCAAATCCTCAATAATGCTACATGAGCAAACGCAAAGACAGATGGATGGGTGAATAAAAGGAAACACCAAGTCACTTCAGACCAAGCCAATGAGAACTCCATTTTGAAAAACGGTCATTGCCATCTGATGCTCCTTTAAATATTCCGTGGCATGACCTAGGGCACAGCATGTGTCCAGGTGGGAGGCAAAACAGCTCATGGAGAAAATAATCTTCATGCTGATCAATGTGAGAGACAAAGGGAGGGGAATCAAACTTGTGGGGGGGGGAGGGCTTTCTCAGATGTGTAACACACTCAGAAAAGGCATGTGGGGAAGGGAAATCTCAAGGCAGGTACAGGGAGTGTCCCTCTGTAAAACACCTTCCTTCCACTTTCAAGGTATTTATTGCACTCTGCTTCATCCAAAAAGTACAGATTTCACAGGAAACCAACTAACAACAATGTTCAAATTTACAATAACTCAGGTGAAGGACACACCAGAGGCCCCAGAGCCCCAGAGGCCACGTACTGCATTGATGAACAATCTGTCCATCCAACCTCACAGGCTTATCATCATCATTATCATCATCATCCTTATTATTATTATTATTATTACTCAAAGTATCTGTAGACTCAAAGTTATTATTCTCTTCATCAAAAGACACTCACCTTTTACTCCTTTCTCTATAAGGACATCGAGTCCCAAGGTAAAGTCATCAGACCAAATTGGCTCTAAAAGCGTCCATGTGATGATGGAAGCTTTATGGCTACATGGATGCCAAGAGCCGTTTACATGCCTTGAATGTACAGAAACAATCTCCTGGAGATGCACACTTAGCCTGGGCACATCAGTATGTGACAAGCAAGTGCTCTCTGCTCCAATTCTATGAGCTCAGTACAGTTGGCCTGCCGCTCGAGTGGCTCAGCAATGAAAACAAACCAAGCAGCCCGAGAGGGACTGTGTGGTTTGAATAGGAAACGTGCCCCAACAGGGTCAGAGCTTGAGCAGTTGGTCTCCAACAAAGCCAGGGATCGCCTGGGACGTGGTAACGCAAGCCGCTAAGGGGTTAGGGGAGGAGACTATTAAGGCTCTGCATGCTTCTGACTTACCCTGGAACTCTCTGATTCTTGGTTACACAGATGTGAGCCAGCCACCGAGGCACCCTCCACCACGCCTGCCTCTCCATGAGGAATTCCCTCTGAATCCAAGAACGAATCCTTCCTCCCCTAAGTTGCTTCTGGCATCCATTTTGTCGCAGTGATAAGCAAAGAACTGTAGTGGTTCAAAAGAGAACTCCTCCCCAGAGGTCCGGGCGTTTGAACACTTGTGCCCAGCTGGTGGCACTTCTGGGAGACATCTAGAGGGTGCAGGGTGCATCATGGGAGGTGGGCTCCTGAGAGTTCACAGCCTTCCAGTATGCTCGCTCTGCTTCATGTTTGCAGTAAGAAGGTATGTTCTCTCCGCTCCCTGCTCCTGCCCGTGCCTACCACTTGCTCTCATGCTTCCTGGCCATGGTGAATACTCACTCTGAGGAACCATAGCCCAATCGAACCCTTCTTAGAGTTTCCTTGGTCACTTTTGTCACAGCAGCAGACACAGGAATAGTGAATTCCTGCATCTCTCCACGCCCTACCTCCTACCAAACAAAAAACAACAACAAAAGAAAACAAAAACATCAACATCAACAACAACTTAAAGCACTGCTTCTCAGCCTATGGGTTGTGACACCCCGGAATCAAACCACCCTTTCACAGGGGTCACCCCTAGACCAGAGAAAAACACAGAGATTTACATTATGAATCAAACCCATAGCAAAATCAGTTATAAAACAGCAACAAAAATAACATTATAGTTGGGGCCACCACAACACGAGGGACTGTATTAAAGGGTCACAGCATTAGGAAAGCTGAGAATCAATGACTTAAAGCCTATCTAATGGCTCAGTACAAAGAGACAAAGCCTAAGACTCAGGAACTTTAACAATGCAGAAATCCATGTTTCTACTCTCTGAAGGTAAGCTACTGCAAGGTAACTGGTGATCGAGGCAGTAATAAGGGTTAATTAGAAAAGAGAACAGACCAGATGTGTCTTCCCTTACCAGCTATGCGAAGCTTTCTGCAACGTCATGATGCAGCAAGAAGGTCCTGTAAGAGATCCAGGGAGCCCAGACTTGATTCCCAGCACCCACATAGCACATCACGACCACCTGTAACTCCAGTTCCAAGGGACCTGACACCTTCTTTTGGCCTTGGCAGGCACCAGGCACACATATGTGTACAGACGTACATGTAGGCAAAACACCCGTGCACATTAAAAAAAGACGAGGAGGTGGAGGAGGAAGAGGAGGAGGTCATTCTGTGTTTCAAAACAGGAAAATCTTAGCAGGAATATAATGATCAAACCATGTTTCTAAAATTTGGAAAGGCAGAGTCAGGCATGGTAGCCTAACACATGATTCCAGCATTTACGAGTTCAAGGCCAGCCTGGTCTACATAGAAAATTCTAAGCTAGCAGGAATACATAGTGAGTCTCTGTCTCTAAATTAATAATTAAACAAAAAAGACTTATAAGGGTGAAAGACACTTTGAAGGGTCTTTGGCAAGAACATAAGAAGCACCACATGAGCTCTGGCAAATGGGCCTCACTAAGAGTCCTTGCTATGATGGCTAAGGGACGGATCTGAGGAGAAACAGGAGGGGGTGGCCATGCAATCGGTAAGGAAAAGTGACCTAAAGCTCTGCAATGTGTTTTACACACAGAAAGCCTCAGGACAACTCAGGCGGTGTGGACTGTGCATACGCTTCCAGCATTTAGCAATACCTGGCACATAGGAGACTTCCAGTAAGTTATTTTTGATTAATATATTGTTACAACTCTTAAAACCTGTAGCAAATTCACCAGCTGATGATCATCACTTAAAAGGCAAAAAAAACTCAGATTTTCTCATGATTGAGAGTGAGTGCTGCTGCTCCTGTGTCATTTGGTGATCCCTATATTTCATCAACAAAAATATACCAAGTCTTAGGATGCTGTACCGGGGACACAGCGTTCATCTGCGAGACAGACGCAGCTTCTGCCCTTACAGCCCTGTTACAGCCACTCTCCCTGGCTCTGGAGTGGCCTTGGGGCCTTTGCATTTTTATTTCCTCTACAGGATAAGCAGATATTTCTGAGACCTCTGTAGATCTCTGCTTCAACAGTGCTTAGTAGAGAGGCTGCTGACCGTCCGAAGTATGAATGCCAACACCCCAAAGGTTCTCATCTCTTGCTAACGTCTTTCACAACATTTATTAGACCTGACACAAGTAACTACTTGTTTCTAATGTGAAGGTCACACACTCCTGGTGCAGTCCTAGGACCTCCAAGGGGCAGGTTACTGAATCCATAGGCAGACAGTAAATATCTGAAGGATGGCTGTTCCTCTTTAAACATGCAACCACCAGCTCATTTAGCATGTCTGCTGCTGGGCAGTTTCTCTCAAACTAGTTCTTGACCCTACTGAGAAACCCCTGCGCTCATAGCTATGACGTCAGGCTATTTCTCTCAACTGCCTCCAGCTTACCAACTGGTCTCACCATCTGCAAACTGTCGGAGTGTTAATTCCCACATCACATTCCAGACCACTAATACGTCCATTTCTATGAAGAACAGGAGCAGCCCCCACAAAAACAACATTGTAAATGCCCCTGCCCCACAACCTTACCAAGACAAGAGTAAACCACAGTTCACATCTGGATGTGAAGTCGGGATGACACCCTGGGACCCACTTTGCAGTGCTCCGCACTGAGTCTCAAGGCTTCAGGAAACTCTCCCAGAGAGAGAAGCACTGTCAAACCTGCCCCAGGCTGATCACTACTGGCCCTGCTGCACCCCGCCCACACCCCCCCAATCCCCCAACCCCCACCCTCCACCTCCCCGCCCCCCCCCACCCCACCCCCACCAGCCAGTCTTTTTCTGTTCTTTGCAGGTGCAGCCATGTTTGGGCAACATACAGCAGATAAGACGTATTTTGTTCACTAAACCATCAAGTCAGCCAGACTAGAATACATTTACATTTTAAAAATATAATCAATCCTTCATTGTTTTTCCCCCACCCTGACTTTATTCCACACCTGCTTGTCTGATGAGGTCATGAAAACTGAAGGATAGCCAGGCGTGGTGGCACACGCCTTTGATCTCAGCACTCGGGAAGCAGAGGCAGGCGGAAACGCTGTGTGAGTTCGAGGCCAGCCTGGTCTACAAAGCGAGTCCAGGACAGCTAAGACCACACAGAGAAACCCTGTCTCAAAAAACCAAAAAGAAAGAACACTGAAGGATAGAAGTATAGCAGTGTCGCATCTGCTTGTCCCTCATCTTAGAGGTGTTCCTCTAATTGAAATCCCTTTTAGAAGAGGCTCTTTTTGGTCTCTTACTTTTCCAGTATTGGTTCATGAGCGGTTCCACGAGGGGAAAGTGGTGAGCTCCTGAGCACCTCCCTCCCCACCTCCACCCCCGCCCCGCCCCCTAGTTCTGGCTGCTCATTACCATAATTAGAATAAATTACATTCTATCTGCTTTAGCTAGTACTGTCAAGGTCAAATACCAAATCGGTAGAACTGCCATTAGAGCATTCTAGAAAGTTCCAGTGACTATACCTGAAATAAGCTCAGTGCTTCTGAAAGGGAGGGGGCAGGATTATCGACGTTGCATTAATCTTTTCTCTTGGTCTTTGCTGAAACAGAGCAGACCTGAAAGAAAAATGAAAAACAAGTTGCCACCACTCTAAGGTCTGGCAAAGAAACCCAACTGTCCCCTCCCCTATCAATAAAAATTACAGTTCTAAGCAGACTCCCTGCTAAATCTTACATGCTACATTAAACAGAAAATCGTCTCATCTTCAACCACTTCTTAATGAATTCCAAATTCGATGCTCAGTGCTAATAAGTGTGAAAACACGTCCTAATGTGAGCTGATGAGCTGAGAGTAGGCTATGCCAATAATAAGGTGACCAGCCATCGATCCAGGGAAAAATCCCTACTAACCCTTCAGCCCTCTGTTACATCAGTTGGCGTGAGCTCATTTCATCAAAAAGTGCTTGAGAGTTTTGCCCTTGATACTTTAATCTGTACAAGGCAGATGAAGTTATTTCCTGAACAATCCACTTAATGTTCTCAATTATAATATCAGCCACTAATGATTTCATGCAAATTGTTTTTAAAACTGGGTCCAAGCTCCTTACTGGAAAAGCAGCAAAAACTGTTGCTTCATCAGACTCTTGTGGGAGAATCAAGAGACAGAACGTGCTCTAGTGATGCTGTCAACTCTAACCGTTTAATGGCTTGACTGTCACTCAAAGTCCACTGCAATCTCATTCCTGCGCGCGCGCGCACATGACAATCTCATGTTTTAAAACTCTACAATGCTGTCCTCCAGCTTTGTCTCTCCCAGGAAGAAATTAATATAACCAATGCCATCTCTATTTTCTTTATATTTATATAAATGTATATTATCTATATTTAATATATAATTAATATATAAGAATATATTATATTTATATAAATTTATTATATGTTTATATAAATTTATATTGAATTACATTTCGTCTAATTTATAAACAAATGGTATACTCAATGCCCTGTTCTATATGTTCTTAGGATTGAACCATTAAGATATGGATGGGACAGGAAATTGTCTCAAGCAATTACGAGCTGTATGGGAAGCATTACAGGAACGGACTACTTCCTTCCTGTTCTCCCACGTGCAGCTCTTTGCCGCCTCTACTATCACAGCCTTTTGCTGGCGTCAAGCACAGGTGTGAGGTGCATTTGCACAAGAGTCAGAAGGATGCACAGCGTCAACTCGGAGAAAGATTTCCAGATTATCCTCCAGAGCGGCTTGAAGCGTGTGAGCTACTCCCAGCCTGACGCAGGCTGGAGGCCAACTCTCAGCCAATGGGAGAGCGGAAAATCTCCGCGTATCTATCTCAATTGCTTCTTCTAACGAGATTTTTTAAATCGATTTTTTGAAACAGGGTTTCTCTGTGTAGCCTTGGCCATCCTGGACTCACTTTGTAGACCAGGCTGGTCTCGAACTCACACCGATCCGCCTGCCTCTGCCTCCCGAGTGCTGGGATTAAAGGCGTGCGCCACCACGCCCGGCTTAAAATCGGTTTTAATTCTATTTCTTTAGTTATACAGACTGAACAGGTTGTATTTGTGTGTGTAAAAGTAACCAATGAAGAAAGAAGCCATGAATCCGAAAAGGAGTCAGAACGGGGAGAGGTGAGGACTTGGAGGGAGGAAAGAGGGGGGAGAAATGATGTAATCTCAAAAAGGAAATGCCCTAATTAGTTTCTCGCAGTGAGTAAGGACGTTACCATGCAAGTATGAGGATCTGAGTTCATATCCCAGCACCCCCACAAATGCCAGACAAGCATGGTGGCCTGCTTGTAACCACAGAGGTAAATAAAGACAGGGGTCCCCCATGGCAGCTGGTTAGTTAGACTAGACAGTGAGTTCTGGGTTCAGGTGAGAGACCTTGCCTCAATAAATAAAGTGGGGGGGGTGGTGATTGAGGAAAACACGCTGATTTCTCGCACGTGCGCAGGCGCACACACAATACCACACATATGTATACATGAGAAGAAAATAGTTTCTCTTTAAATACAAAAAAAACTGAGGCTGTTGAGACTGAGTTCATCCCAGACACCCAGACTACGGTGGAAGGAGAACAGACCCCACAAAGCTTTCCTCTGACCGCCACACATCCACCGCACACACAGTAACGGCAAATAAATATACCTCCTAAAGAAAATCCACACCACGCTGTGCCCGTTTCTTCTTCTAGATTCCCCTACACACTGCCCTAAGTAGATAAGACTTCTGGGGAAACATCCTTCCCTCCCCACTTCCGTTTACGAGACTGCTTGACAATCAGGTGGAAAGGCATGTCGGGGCTATGAGACGATCCCGTATCCTCCCTTCCTCAGGGGCCCAGGGCATATCTCCAGGGCTTCATCACAGCGTCCTCAAAATACTCATCTGAGCTTCTAGCCAATCAGGCTGTTTTCTTCACCTTTGCCCCCTCCACTATGGCCTGTATTCTCGGAAGATTTGTAAAAAAGAATAAATTTATAATTATATATATGCTCTTTTCTTGATATTTGTTTTGTGTTGGTTGTGTGAATGCACACATATGTAAGTGCTCTTAATCACAGAGCCATCTCTCCAGCCCTCATGCGTGCTCTTAAATGGCTCAAACAACACTACAGATCTAGTGATGAGAAAAATAAGATAAAAATCGAGACACCTGTTGGCCTAGAAGTACATACCACAACCTCATAAATACTGACAAAGCTTACCTCTAAGTTTGGTGTCCTCACGTTGGCCGTGACTTAAAAGGCTGAAAGGTGTAACTGAGATCAAGATAGTCTTTAAACCACTCTCCTAAGACCCGGTAATTCTACAAAAAGGTCGCCAACCTCTCTACTAAAGCAAGGCCACACAGCTTAGAAATAACAAGATTATCATTAAACAGCGACTAGACTCAAAAGAAAACAGACGACCGGACGGTAGCAATCACCGATGCCTGGTGTGCTACTGGAGGAAATGTGTGTCAACCCAACCACCTGTCAACCCTGACTAGCGGAACGAACGCGAACCTGTGGCTAACAGCCCTCTGTCTAGGCATGCACTGTGCGGTCACCAAAGCGACGTGCAGGAACTCTCACAGCAACTCCCAATCAGCAACAGCACCCCAGGGCGGGGAGACCCTACATTTATGAGACGAAGAATGAACAGGTCTTCATGTCATCAGACAAGAGTGTTCCAACGGCACCCCGGCTGAGCAAACCACAATGATTCAGGAGTAAGTCTTCCAGACCAGAGTAGTCTACAACTGATCCAATTTACATCCCTGTTGCAAAAACCAAGCAAAGCGCTGGGACACGGAGTGAAGCTTCTAAAGTGTTGGGGATATTGTTTCTCAATCTGGACATTACTCACAGAGATGCATGAAAGCTCAAAAGCTATGCAGTGAGATTTTCCTACTTTTCTGCATGGATGTTACAGTTCCTAAATTCTACCTAAGATAAAGGGAAATGAGGCTAACTCTCTAGAAAAGAGAATGTGTTCTCTTTGAAATGCCTTTCATGAATAAATGTTTTTAAAATGCTGTGGTGACTGTCACCCACTTGCAAAACCCAACTGACTTACACTGGTTTGACCAAGAAATGACTGCTGTCAAGGGATGTCATGCAAAGTGATTCTCTATTTCTGAAAAACAGCAAGAGTGACAAATGGCATTCAAAAAAATTTTTTTTATTAGGAAACAAGATGACCAGGCTGATGGTGGTGGTGGCAGTGGCAGTGGTGGTGCACACCTTTAATCCCAGCGTTCGGGAGGCAGAGGCTGGCAGATCTCTGAGTTTGAGGCTAGCCTGGTCTACAGAGTGAGTTCCAGGACAGCCAAGGCTACACAGAGAAACCCTGCCTTGAAAAACCAAAAAAGAAAAAGGAAAAGAAAGGAAAGGAGCAAGATGACCAAAGGAGGTGGGGCTATTGAGACTAGGTAAGGGTGCTGGGAAAAGATGAAAAAAATAACAGCCTTAAAATGGTACAAAAATAGCTTTTACTCTTTAGAAGCATTTTCTCGAGCTACCAGAAAAAAACCACTGGTTTTTTTTTTTTCCAGCGCAGATATATGCCCCTGCACCCAGATTTCCCTCCAATATTATTTCAAAGCACTGAGAAACAGACAGAAGGCAAGGATGTGTGCCGCGGGAGTGGTAATTATTGGCAAGTGCAGGTGTCTGAACAGAGGGACGCTAAGGGAAAGGAAACACAAATCCTTCCGCCTCATTAGCTTTCTAAAAATAGTCTCGAAATACAAAGGCATGGGTGTTGTATATATGAATGAGAAATTTAATCAAAGAGGTTTCTGTGAATCTTGACCACAGTCCAGAAACGATTATTTTGAAGAGAAAGAAAGAAAAAAAGAAAGAAAGAAAACAAAACAAAAAGACATGATGCTATGAGCCAGGCCAGCAGGGCTTAAAATAAGCAGAGAAACTGGACAATACAAAAATCAATGCACAATGATAGAACAGATTTTTTTTAACATAGAAATATTGGGTGCTCTGAGGCCATGAACAGACCTGAGGGCTTATCTCTTCTGAACTAGGTGTTAATTCATTTTGAATTTGATTTCCTGGGGACTCAGGAAGGAGGAAATGAACAAGGCACGTGCATCCAGGCAGCCACCAGGAGGTGGTGGCCTTCCACTTCCTGCTGTGGTAAGGAGATGGCCAGCCTGGGACTAGCTGGAACCCACATAGGATTCCTTTCCGTTCCCATGGGTCAATGGGCCCAAAATGGTTTTGCATGGATGTGTCCCCAAGTAGGTGTAGCTCTAGAGGGAGGAAAGAAGATGCAGGGTTTTAGATACGCCCCTGATGTCACCTTGTCTCTGTCACCATGAGACAATGAGATCTGCAGAAGCCAAGTAACAACAAGGAAAAGCAAAGTATTGAAAAAGTCAAAGCTTACAATAATTTTAAAATACTGAACTAATAATTATTGGTTCGTGTAAGGTTTTGATTTGTTTGGTTGGTTTTGGTTTTTGTTTTGTTTTGTTGTTCGAGACAGGGTTTCTCTGTGTGTAGCCTTGGCTGTCCTGGACTCACTTTGTAGACCAGGCTGGCCTTGAACTCACAGCGATCCACCTGCCTCTGCCTCCTGAGTGCTGGGATTAAATGCGTGCGCCACCACACTAAGTTCGTGTTAAGTTTTTAATCCAATAATCTATACTAAGCATGTTATGGAAGGAAAAAGAAGAGTCAAGGCAACATTCCTTTTCTCAATACCAAATTATCTGTCCTAAGCACAACCAAAATCCATCAGAAATGACCTGCTAACAACCCCCCTCCCCCCACCCCCCCCCCACCCCCCCCCACCCCCCCCCGCTTAATACTACCACCTCAATCTTCCCATAACACACACATGGCCCTGGCTTCACCAGTGATTTTCCTGATAATCCTGGTGCCAGTGTGTGAATTTTGATTAGGTCCATGACCCAGGCAACAATCAACAGGCCACAAACATCTATGGAAGCAATCATTGCTCCCTGTGTGGATGCTAAGAGGCACTTAGGAGGAGAAGCCCTGCCAGAGACACACCCAGATGAAAACACACAGTCTGCGGCAAGAAACAGGACAGTGTGGCTCAGGCACTGAGCGCCTTCTCTACTGAAGCTAACCCTACTGTGAATTATTAATGAACTAGTATGGGTATCAAGTCTCTTCTTGGCTACTTGCTGTCCTTCCTCTGAGTGCCACTAATTTGTTCTTGCTTTTGTTTTGAGACTTGGTTTCTCTGGGCAGCCCTGGCCTTCCTGGAACTCACTCTGTAGACTCGGAGATCTGCCTGCCTCTGCCTCCTGAGTGTTCCAACTGCGAATTTTTTAGCAAAGAAAACCAAAACCTTTTTTTTTTAATTGTTCTGATACTAAATGAATTTCTGTCATTTGCAAACAAACATTATTGCTTCCTCGTTCCTTTCAAAACTTCTAAAGGATTAATTCCGTGGCCAGATAGCCCAATGATAAACACAAATAAAATAAGCAGAAGTCTTTTGAAATGGAACACTCTGAAAAATCAGTATCCAATAAGCTTGTCTTGTGTCAGCCTCTGAATCTGAGGGGCTTCTCTGTGGCTATATTATTTCCTCATTCAAACAGGAAAAAAAAAAAAACAGTTCAGAGGTTAAGAGCACCGGCTGCTCTCCCAGTGGACCAGGGTTCAAGTCCCAGCATCCACGTGTCACAACCATCCATAACTCCAGGGGAATCTGACACCTCCTGACCTCTGCCTGACACTTCAGTAGTACGCAGACATACTTAAAGGCAAAACAGACACGCACATAAAATTTAACTTAAATTTTAAAAAGGCAAAAATGTCCTTGCTATAAATGATTATCTACACTTGATCCTATTACCAAGTTGCTTCAGGTTTTGGGATACCGGAAGTCCACCTGCTCAGTTCAGCACTGGTGGCTGCTCACTGGTGGCTGCTCATTGGTGGCTGCTCACTGGTGGCTGCTCACTGGTGGCTGCTCACTAGTGGCTGTTCACTGGTGGCTGCTCACTGGTGGCTGCTCACTGGTGGCTGCTCACTGGGGAAGTCAGAAGGGTTTACTGCCTGCATTCACTTCTCCGGAATTCACCATCTTTGGTGGAAAGGAGATGAGTTCGCACATATACGCTGAATCTAAAGCACTTTTTTGGTCCATCTCACCACCACCACCACCACCACCACAGAAGCCAGGCCAGTCACGTAGGCAAGCCTGCTGCATCAGTAATCAGAGTCCCAGAGTATTAGTGACAGTGTTCACATCTGAAGATCCTCTTCAGGCAGGATAGCACACATCTGCCTCAGCTGCCTCCACAGAGAACATGCCTGCTGACCCTGCCCTGCCCACATGCAGGGGCATCCATCCGTTCACATCTGATTGGCTGAGTGGGGTGGTGCTGTGCTCAACCTGGTCCTCAATGGAAACAGCAGGCCCGTACACTGTTACAGGAAGGGTCATGGATAGAGTCCTAGCTACCTGAGAGCTGCCTCTTCTTCCAGTGGTCCAGCTTTCTTCTCTTTATCATGGGGATGGGGACAAACAGATCAGTGATTGTCACTGTGGGTCAGGCTCCAGGTAGTGGGCGGCGGTAATGTATTGATGAACTGGGACCAACTTCACAGCTGGGTGATTCTAAGGCAGAGACATGGGGTGTGCATTCTGAGCGTGGAACACCTTGTAGTGCCAGGAAGAGTACCAGTAAGGAAGGTCACATGACGGGCTATATCAAAGGCAAATGCTTGCCCTTCCACCGCATGAGGGTGCAGCAAGAAGCCATACCAGATGCTAGCTCCTTGATTCTGGGTATCCTAAACTGTACGAGGCTAGAGTCCTCCTCTTTATCAACAAGCTGATCTCTGTGTGTGCTCCACATATATGTTTCTGTGCTTTTATGTATATACGTATTTATTTATTTATTATGTATTCAGTGTTGTGTCTGCATGTACAACTGCACGCCAGAAGAGGGAACCAGATCTCATTATAGATGGTTATGAGCCACCATGTGGTTGCTGGGAATTGAACTCAGGACCTCTGGAAGAGCAGCCAGTGCTCTTAACCTCTGAGCCGTCTCTCCAGCCCCAGTTTCTGCACTTTTGTGTAGAGGTCAGGAGTCAAAAACAGATTTTGGTTTTGTTTGTTTTGTTTCGGTTTGGCTTTGGTTTGTTTTGGTTTTTTGTGTTTGTTTGTTTGTTTTGTTTTTTCAAGACAGGGTTTCTCTGTACAGCCTTGGCTATCCTGGACTCACTTTGTAGACCAGGCTGGCCCCGAACTCACAGCAATCCACCTGCCTCTGCCTCCTGAGTGCTGAGATTAAAGGCGTGCACCACCACGCCCGGCATTCTGCCTTATTTTTTGAGATAGGGAATCTCCCTTAACATAAAGCTCAAGGATTCAGCCAGGCTGGGTAGCCAATGAGCCCCAGGGAGCTGCTTGTCTCTTCTCCGAAGTTCTGAGACCTAACAGGCAGGGGCCACTGCATACAGCTTTTACATGGGATCCTGGCATCCAAATACATGTCCTCACTTCGGCACAGCAAGCACTTGCATGACTGAGCCATCTCCTCGGCCCCATATAAATAAGCTATCCTCGGCTAGAGTCATATATCTCAGCACTGGCTGCTCTTTCAGAGGATCCAGACTCAATTCCCAGTACCCACATGGAGGCTCACAACCCTCCATGGGATTCAATGTCCTCTTTCCGCCTTCACCGGCACCCACACACATGGTACAAAGGCATATTTGCAAACGCCAGTACAGATAAAATAAACAAAATAAATGACGTAAGGTTTTCAGTTAGAGCATCACAAACCACACTGAAGACCAAAGAGAAACTGTCTCAGCAGAGAGGAGCCTGGGAGGCGCAACAATTTAACATAATATGAAAACCTGGCTAGGACCCCCCAGAACAGCAAAAGGACATTCGGTATTACAATACCAGCAGCAGCTTACTGGTTTAACAAGTGGAGCACACTAACGTTAAGATGTTATTACCAATGGAAACTTTCTTGGGGCAGGTAAGAGCTCTGTGCATTATCCCTACAAGTTTTACATTGCTCTTCACCCTTCTAAAGTTAAAAGTGATGTTTTGTGTGTGTGTGTGTGTGTGTGTGTGTGTGTGTGTGTGTGTGTGTGTGTTGGAAGAGTGTAACTAAAGCACACAGACCTGGGTATGGTCTGCGTGAGGGAGTTTTAGGTCTTATGAAGCTATGGAGCTGAGGCCCCACAGGTCAGCACAGCCATTTGTCCCCAGTGGGGTCATTCATCTATTCTCAAGTCAATTCTCCTCGCTCAGTCAACAAAATTAATACCCGTCCTATCTAGGCGTTGTTCTGTTGTTCTGAGTAGCTGTGTGTCTCAGCGCCATGATATAACACGTGATATATCACCAAAAGCAACTTGGGGAGAAAGGGGTTATTCAGCTAAACAGTCCCACATCACAGTCCATTTTCAAAGGAAGTCACAGAAGAAACTCAAAGCCGAAACCCAGATGGAGGCAGGAGCTGATGCAGGCCACTGAAAAATGCTGCTTACAGGCTTGCCTCCATGGCTTGCCAAGCCTGCTTTCTTGCTGTTTTGCTTACTTGTTTGTTTTTAGGTTTTCTTGTTGGGGGTGGGGGGGGGGGGGGGCTTGAGACAGAGTTTCTGTGTGTAGCCTTGGCTGTCCTGGACTTGCTTTGCAGACCAGGCTGGCCTCAAATTCACAGAGATCCACCTGCATCTGCCTCCTGAGTGCTGGGATTACAGGTGTGCGCCACCATGCCTGGCTTTCAGCCTGCTTTCTTAAACCATCCAGGACCATTGGTCCAAGAGTGGCAGTGCCCTTCCGTAGGCCGGGCCCAACCCACCCAAATCAATCATTAATCAGGAAGACACCACCACAGATTTGCCCACAGGCCCATCAGGTGGGGGCATTTCCTCAACTGAGGTGGGGGTTTTTTGTTTTGTTTTGTTTGTTTGTTTTTGCTTTTGTTCCCTGAATGCCTCTAGCCTGTGTTGGGTTGACATAAAACTAGCCAGCACACTGTGTTGGTCAGTTTGCAAATGCAGAAAAGTTTCCAGTCAAGTGACACATGTGCCTTGGAGCCTGCGGCAGCATAAAATAGCACAATAGTGGAAGTACGATAGTGGAAGTGTATGGCAGAGGAAGCCTGTTCACTTCCTGGTGGCCAGGAAGCAGACAGGAAGCTGTCCTGCAGGATGAAATGTTTCAATCTGGGAGGAAACTGTTACACAACACCCGACCCCTTCCCCCAGCTCGTACATTCTTTCTGCCCTACCTTCCGCAATGACCTCTGAGCCTTTGATGCCCACCTCTGACTAAGAAATAGGCCCCCAGGCCACAGTAACAGTCACTTGATGCCAGGAGCTTCCCCAGTGGTTATAAGTTGAGGCTGATACCAACAGTGATCTATGGGCATAAACCCACATGTCCAGAAAGCAATCAGACAGGCTACCTAGTAAAATCGTGGAAGTTGCTTCTCTATTTGGGGCCTATGATGTCACCAAGCACAGGTTCTGTTATGGCTTTACAGTACCAGGCTTGAATCCTGTCTTGTGGAGCAGGCCTTAAATTCAGTCGGAAGGCTGTTGGTCTTACCCACAACAGCTGAGCCACTATTGCACCAGCACGCGCATCCTGCTTTGTACGTCAGTATTTTAGCACACAGAGTTCATTCATAGCCAAGCAGGAATGTTGGTGACAATGCACCAGCCACCTGCATGGCCCCCTCTAGCACAATAAAAGCCAGTCAGCAGGGTATGAGTTTGTAGCTCAGACCAGCCTCGTTTCTCCATGTCTTCTAGTCAAAGCGTGGACATGCACTGTCTTCAGCAATAGGGTCTGGCATACAAGCAACAGCAGAAGCAACGCCCTTTGTGGTTGGTGGGACCTCAGGAACTTCCCTGGCCAACAACTCAGAAGGAGAAAGCACCAGCCCTGGCATTGGGGTTTTCATTCATTGATCTTATGGGAGTGTCCTTTCCCACCCATGTAGGGTGCACCTTTTGGATTTAAATTCTGTAGCTATTATTTTAACAACTCATTTTTCCCTCTAATTAACCCAGCCCCAGTGGGTGGGTAGGTAGGTAGAAGTACCATTGTATCTGATTGTCTCTCTAGTGGTTTTCCAAATCTGCAAAATCCTCTCAAGTTAACATTGTGTCTAGAAAACAGAACCTTTTCTGGAGGACAGGCAGGACAAGGCAACATCCTGAACTTCTATCTCCTAGCAGATAGTAGGTTACAAAGATAGCCCTGGTGAAGCCCTCTGCAATTCTGTTGTTGTCTGTTCTCAGCAAGTGTCAGGTGACCCCAAAGGTCTACAAACTAGGAAGACAGTAAAGTCAAACAGAAGCAAGGTCTAATATAGTACGAGAAGGTTCCATGCATTGTCGCGTTGGCTTCTCCACAGACGAAGGGTGGGCACAAAGCATGGATAGGCGATGCTGACTTACTTAGTTCTCTGTAACCCTCGCTCCTTCTCTCTGAACCTTTACACTTCCCAACCCTGCAGCTCTTCCTGGGAGCCTCCCTCCAGTTCTCCACATCTGACACACTCAGTGGGCCTGACTTCACTAGCTCAGACCTACTCAGGGTCGAAAGTGAACATGGCCCTGCTTTCCTGTCCCACCTGCAGGCTCCCTGGGCAGAGTGGCCCTGGGTTGGCACATGCCTCTAGCCTCCCCATTCTTCACACCTGGCCACCGGAGTTCTTAACTGGACAAGTGACTTCCACCTCTAGCATAATTTTTGCTGGGGGGAAATGTGCCCTCCTTGGTTGGGAGGGCGGGGATTGCCCTCCCCCAGGGACAGGAGTGATGGTCTTCACCTTGGTGTCTTCTGTGAGCTGCTCCCCAGGCAGAAGCTCCTTAGCACACAACTTGGCCTCTTTATCAGATTTTCCTTAGGAGCTCCAGCTCAACACAATTCCTGGCACATCTGTATTCAAGTAAAAAAGACAGACACCTTCCTCTGCTTTACCTTTTAAAAATCGCTTTTAGCTTGTTCTTTTACTTTACAGGCACTCCTCACATGTTGGCCTAAGTCCCCGAGATCTGCCAAATCCTTTCCAGCTTTATAAAGGTTGAGCTCCACTGAAGGACTCAGCAAAGCCACTAAAGCTCCTCACCAGCCCTGAGGACCCTGCTGGATCGAGCTTTTCTCTAACTCCTCTGTGAGCACAGTTCTATCTGGCCCAGTGAACTAGGGTTCAAACGCAGCCTTTCTGATTCCTAGTTCCCTCTACCGTGCCTGCCCCTGCTCTATGGCCCTCCAGCTGCTGATCTTTAAGGGGACTTCAGGCAGAGATGACAAATGTCCCTAGTGGATTTGACAAGCCATTCCTTCAGGGATTGCTTTTGGCTGTACTATCTCAGGTCATGCAGGCTTTGCCTCAGGAAGGATGGGTAGTTACACTGCTCAGTGTTTCCTCGTCCACAGCATCCAGACTGATCCCATCTGCTCCCAAGTCCCCCAACCTCACCAACCAGCCTCTTTTTACTGCTTGTTTAAAAGTCCTTCCTAATTCTAGCAATTCAAGCGCTAAATATTTCATGATACATCTGCCTGCTGGATTACAGTTTGGTTTTTTTTGTTTTTTTGTTTTTGTTTTGTTTTGTTTTGTTTTGTTTTGTTTTACTCTTTTTCACTACTAAAGGCTGGACTTGAAGGGTTTTTTTTTTTTTTTTTTTGATTGCTTTTACCACCTCTCTCTCCTCCTCCTGTTTATCTAATTTAGTTGCCAAATCAGGAGCTAACAGGGAAGATACTGGCCCTTCCATGCTGCAATTGGTCCTTTACAGAAGCATCTCCCTGCTTGGCCACCATCTTGGTCTCAAGTGCATTTCTAACCACACACAACAGTGGCCAGACAACCTCCCCTCCCCCCATGCTTGCCAAATACCGACACTCTTGACCCTTGTCCACTAAACCCAAAAGACTGTAAAATTTCCTCTAAATGCTTAACTGTTTTCAGGGTGTCTCCGCATTCAAACAGTGGACTCCATTCATCTAGCAGGCATGCCACCAGCCCATAACCACATAGAGGAAGACCGCCACCCTGGGATTCTTCTCATAGACACCCCTAATCCTGATGGCTCAGCCTTAGCTGCATGTCTCACTACCTACCCCCAGCAAGAATCATGCAACCACCGTCCTGGTACAAAGGCACAAGAACACACACCACATGGGAAATGACAACTGTACTGGAATTTTCTTCATGGAGGCTCCCACTTCAGGCTTCTCCGCCAAAGTAACATGGCGTGCTAGCCTTGTGGAGGACCATGCACTCAATCCTCCCTAACTCATCTTTGGTTCTATCGGGTCCCTTTTCAGACACCAATTACAGTTCCTGTCCCACTAACCCTAAAAGTCAGAGGTTGGGACTACTGTCTGAAACACACACAGTCTACTCACCCCAGACAGGGATCCCATACCACACCAATGTATGGATACCACCAAAATCCATCTTGGTGAACCAATGAGTTGTACTGGGGTTATTTATAGGCATGTGGGTGAGGGGTTACTTACAGGAGCAGAAATGACTCAGACATCCACATCACCAAGGCCCACCCCAGCATGGGCGACAGCTCATAAAGCAAGGAACTGGGGTTATTGTGGTTTGTAGAAAGCTTGACAGATTGGAACGTGTCCTTTTCAAGTGACTCTAGTCTAAACCTCTTCCTGGCTGGTCTGGTCTCAAAGTCTTCTTGGCAGCTTTTCTCCTCTGAGAACCTTCTTTGCAGGATTCATTTCTGTTTCAGAGAGACTCTGAACTCTAATTACTTACTCTTGTTGGCGGGGTGGGGTAGGGGCAGGGTTGGGTAGGGGCTGCAGCTAGGGGGTCTGGTCTGTTTCAGGGACTTCCTGAAGCTAGCCTGAATTGTTTACCTTCCTGCTTTAAGAGCTTCCCAGCAGGATAAAATGTCTCCAACTGTTACACAACAGGACCCCACAATCAATACTTGAACTGGGCATTGCAGTGTTCCTGGGGCTTAGACGCATTTTGCTGATTCCTAGTCACATGATCCGTCCCTCTAGCTGGGTCCTTTGCCCAGCTGGCAGTCAGCAGGCTCTTGTTCCCTGTAGCTCTTTCGCATCTATCAACAGTTGGCTCAGAAAGAAGCAGGGCTCAATACCCACAGGCATGTAGGCGAGCTGTGACTTGCTAACTGTCAAGTACAGGCAAAGCAGCCCCAGCAAGTCCCAGGACCTCACTTCCTGGAGCACAGATAGTCTGGGACACTCTGGCAGGGGATGGATGAGAGTCTCTGCATCGGCCGCAACCCCACATCTTACAGAGGAGATCCAAACTCCATCCTGTGAGCGTCCAGCATTGTAAAGCAACAATTATCAACTGTGGACTAGAAAAGGCAGCTAGCTCTCTTATGCAATTGTCCACCTACATCTCACCCGCATTGTGAAAATGGGCCAAGCTGATGCCAGAGAAGCAAAGAGGCTTCTGAGCCCTAACCAAGGACCGCAGAAGGCAGAACCAAAAGCAGCAAAAATAAGCCCCAGTGCTCTTCTGGCCCTGGGACAGAAGACTAGAAAAACAAGAATGTCCAGTCAGGAGCAGGCTACCTTGAAGCAGCCCTTGCACGCACTCTTTTTACTGAACCTTGTTTAGACTACAACCTTTGTCCCTTCCCTCTCTGACACCTTACTGTTGGTAATAATACACTGTTGTAAGTACAAGCTCAAGATCATACTGGGCTATGGCCAAACAGATAATTTTTTTTTTCGAGACAGGGTTTCTTTGTGTAGCCTTGGTTGTCCTAGACTCGCTTTGTAGACCAGGCTGGTCTTGAACTCACAGTGATCTGCCTGCCTCTGCCTCCGGAGTGCTGGGATGAAAGGCATGCACCACCATACCTGGTGTGGCTTAGTTTTTAGTAGTGATTTTGTAAGACTGAGACCTCTTAGAAAGATCTCTAGTCTAGTTCCGGAGTCCCCAATAAGAGATGGAGTCTGTTGTCGATGCAAACGCATAGGAATTTATTGAGCCATCACGACAGGGTCTGTCCAGATCTTTCAAGCTGCAGACCCCGAGAAGCAGAGGCATGGGCCTTTTACAGGTTTTAGACAAAAGAAATGCGTTTTACAGTATGTGATTGGTTGGCATTTGGGCAGAAAAGCTGTAAGCATGGAGTTACAAGCCTTGGGGTTTCGTGGTTGGGTAGTGGGTGGAGAGGCAAGTTGACCTATGGAAAAGATTGGTTGAAGCAGTCAAAGGGGACATCTAGGAACTTTTTTAGTTGGGGAGGGGTAGCGGAAAATTTTAAACACAGCTGTCCTTGAGTCCAGCTGGACTCTGAACACAGACTGACACCTCGAGTCAAGTTGGACTCTTTAAGGTTTTTCCTGTCCCTGCCACACACATACAGTGATCTGATATCTGTCTGTCCTTGGTTCAAGCTGGACCCTCTAGAAATTTACATGCTTTGGCCTTAATGGGGGTTCTTAAAGGAGGACTGGGTAGGTCAACTTTTACATTTTTCCAGACTTTGGCCTTAATGGGGGACCTTAAGGGGGCTGGTTCCTTCAATTTTTCTGCCTCTTACAGTCTCTCTTCCCCACAATGGACACCTAGAAATCTTCCAGGAATATACCATTTAAGCTTTGCATCTGGCTGCCAGTCTTGTTGGTGAATACATAATCCCTTGTTCAAAAATTTTGGTAGGGCTCCAGCTGGCAGAGAACTGAACAGCCAGCCACGCATCCCCTGGGGCTCCTATGGGTGGCCACCTTCCAGTCACAAGAGAGAACTTCTCTCTACTGTGGCTCATCACTCTCTCCACCCAAAATGCCCTTCTCTCTCCTTACTTCCCCATTTTCTGAAATTGCGCCCTGTTCCGAGGCCCTGTTCCATCAGCATCCTCTCCAGCAGATCTGCCCTGTTTGAACTACTGTCCTTGACTTGAAGAGTATCCCAGACACAGAATCCCACCCACAAGGTGGTTGTCAGAATTAACTGTGTCGTTCTTTCAGTAAATACGGAGGTCAGGGACTCCTTTTCAGTAGCTACTCCATAAAAGACATCATGCCTCTCATCATGCTGTTGTGGTCCTTCCTGTGTGGCTGGTTACCCTTCTGCAACCCACCTTTTGGCTTACTGTCCCCAAGGTACCATCATGCGTCCTCCTCCTTTTCCTCCTGGGACCTGCCTGAGGGTGGGGCCTGCCACTAGAAAGGTCTTCAGCTATCAGAGCTACTGAACTGCTGACCCAAATATCGTCACTGGCTTTACCTGTCTCCCAACTTCCTGCTGGACATTCCCATGGTGACATGGCTTCCAGCCAGACCGGAAGTACCCTGTCCCCTAAGAGCCTCTCTCTCTCTCTCTCTCTGCTTTCCCTGACAGGACTGCCTCCTCATAAATAAACATACTTGAGGGACTGAAAGTCCGCAGTTACTTTCTGATTACCTTGTATACTTATTCTAAGAATTAAGTAACATTTACTCGTAACAAAATTCAAAAGACACAATCCCAACCACACCACTATCTTCCTGTTTCCTGCTACCTCTTCCTGGGGGAAGCATTAGCATTAGCAACCTCTTGTGTAGCCTTCATCCCTCATCCTTCAAGATGTTTTATATTTGTGTATAAGCAAATGGTCACCAACCATCTCTCTGGAAAAGCGCTCTGCCTTGCCATGCTCGCTGACTTCCATGCTGTACCTATCCCCACCTACTCAGGGTTGATTGATGCCACAGCACAGGTAATCAACAAGGGCCCATGAAGAGACAACACATGCCCTGGAGGCTGACTGAGGGCCACCAGCTTGGGGTAAGTGCACACATGAAAATGTACGCATGCGTATATGCCTAGATCCATATGAAATATACCAACAGGGACGCACCTTTACACAATAGGTGACATACAATCCCTTGGTCAATAGTCTGTGTATACCACACATCTGTGTATTCTACATACTGTTTGTATTTTAACTGAATGGTAAGTCTTATGCACCATCAGTCCGATAAAATTCCTAGAATTGCAACAGCTGATTCAGAGAGTGCATGTGTTTGTGACTTTGGCAGATCATAGGCGTTTAACTTCCATCCGGTATCTGAGCGCCTGTCCTGAAACCCTTGCTGGTACTACCATGCCGCGATGTGTGCCAATCTGGTGAGTGGAAAATAGCACCTTACTATGGTTTTCCACTGCAATTTTTCATAAAAGTAATTAAACTTTCAGCATTTAAGAGTCATCTTGGTCAGGCATGGTGGTGCACACCTTTAATCCCAGCACTCAGGAGGCGGACACAGGCGGATCACTGTGAGTTCGAGGACAGCCTGGTCTACAAAGTGAGTCCAGGACAACCAAGATACACAGAGAAACCCTGTCTTGGGGGGGGGGGAGAGTCCTCTCTGCACAGTTTTATGAATGTGCAGCTCATATTCTTTACCTCTAGAGTAAAGAATTTATTCAAGCTCTTTAAATAGTATTAACTGTACATCTGTGTAGTAAACATTGACATCACTTTCCTAAAATTTTTATTGTCTTTCGACATAAGTAGAAAGACTTGGTCTTGCAAAAGATTACATGCATTCACATGAGTCAGCTTTTTATTTGATAGCTTCTGGGATTATATCATAACTAGGAAGGATTTCCTGTCTCCATTAACTACTTGTTTTCCTAGTTGTTTTAATGTTAAATGTTTGCTCTACCTGGAATTTATTTTTGTGGAAATAAGACCGAGATTCCAGCCTTGTTATCTGCACACAGAATCATCCTTACCTTCAGCCAAGTCCTAAGAACTACCACAATAGCTTTTAAAATATTGATAATACTCCTTCACTCTTTTCCTATTGTGACCACCATGTATCTCTGGTCCCAGCCTTTGACATCTACCAGAGCCAAAGGCTTTCCTCTGACATACAGCCAGCACAGTCACTGGGTGCCATTGCTGTCTGCTCCTTGTGGTCATCAGCAACCTTTAATGACAGCACGCGTCCCTCTCTAGTGACTCCCAAGCTCCAAAGGGGACAAAGCTGTTATGTCCACACATCTAAGAAACCAGCTTAGCACTGCTCGGAACCTGTGAGTAAAAACATCCAAGCAGAGTCCTCATTAGGCTTCCCAGCCTTTCAAACAGGCTGTGATGTGCATTTTCATGGTCAATTTGGCTGGGCTTGGAGTCCCCTAAGAGGCACACCTCTGACTGCCTGGGAAGGTGTTTCCAGAGAGAAGCAAAGACCTACCCTAAACATGGGCAACACCGCCTTATGGGCTGGGGTACAGGACTAATTTACACACACACACACACACACACGAGCTGGGCACAAGCATCCATCTCCCCCTGCCTCCCAGGTGTGGACACAGCATGCCCAGCATGCTCACACCATTATGCTTTCCCAGCTATGACGGACGGCATCCCCGAAATCACCAACCAAAATAAACCCTTCCTACCTTAACCACAATGACAGGAGCAACTAATACATCCCCCTAGCTGATCTCAGGCCCTGGACAAATGAGCTACACTTGACTGAGGCACAGCAACTTCTTTTTTTTTTTGTTTGTTTAAGATCTATTTATATTTTTTATTATATACAGTGCTCTGCCTGCATCTACACTTGTAGGCCAAAAGAGGGCATCAGATCACATTACAGATGGTTGTGAACCTCCATGTGGTTGCTGGGAATTGAACTCGGGACCTTTTTGAAGAGCAGATGGTGCTCTTAACCACTGAGCCATCTCTCCAGCCCCAGCAACTTCTTTTAAGCTCCTCTGAGGGCTCATACAAGTCAACAGGTTCGTAAGATCTTGTTCAGATTCAGTTACAAACGTAACAGAGGCTCAACTTTAGACTCCATCCCCATTAACAAATAAATCCGTGCGTGGCATCAGAGGGAGAAATTCAAGCCCTCTCCCCAGTTCCATGTGGCCTCCTGCAACCTGAAGGACACAAAAGGGCAGGACTTTGCACGGTTCCTTCTCCCGGGAGGGTTCCCAGCCACAGTCTCTTTGTCTCTTCCTCGGTCAGATCTTTGCAGCCTGAATCATGACCCACAGGAAAATAGAACTTTTCTCCCCAGGGTCCCAATTAAAATCCAGACTCTTTCCCTTTGAGCTACATATCACCATGGTAATTAATGAATTCTCTGTTTAATGTCTACATCCTCTTCAGGACTGGAAAGTCCTGAAGGTAGATTCTATCGCTAATTCCATGCCACATCCTGTTTCCAGCATGGTGCCTGCTACTTGGAACCTAAAATCTTACTTCATGTTTAACTGTAAAGACACATTTATCTCAAGTTTATTGATATTGGTGAATTAAAATTACGTAAGTTGTTTAGGTTTTTGTCCCTAAGCATTGCAGCTCATTGCCCAATACTGATGATTCAGGAGGAAAGTTGGTTTTGAAGATTTTAATTTAAGCAGAGATAGAGAGATGGCTCGGTAGTTAAGAGCACTGGCTGTTCCTCCAGAGGACCTGGGTTCAATTCCCAGCGCCTAGATGGCAGTTCACAACTGTCTGTGACTCCAGTTCCAGAGGATCTAAAGACCTCACACAGACACATATACAGGCAAAAACAGGCACAAAAACACTAATTTATTTGTTTGTTTGGTTGGTTGGTTTTCATTTTTCGAAACAGGGTTTCTCTCTGTAGCAGCTCTAGTTGTCCTGGTACTCGCTCAAACTCACAGATACCCACCTGCTTCTGCCTCCCTAGTGCTGGGATTAAAGGCATGTGCCATCACGCCTGGCTAAACTTTAATTTAAATGTCTTATTAGAATATTAGACTATTTAACAGCAACACAGGACACAGGATTGGAAATCTTTACAATGCTTTTACACAGAGTGGAGAAATGGTCTGTTGAGAAAAGTCTTTAGCCTACACAACATTGCAAAAGCTAATTTCAGCACTTTACCCAAAAAGAATGAAAAAAAAATATCTACAGAAACTGAGAGTCTGTAGTCCTCTCCTGGCTCTTCAGTGGGACTTGAAGCTGTGATTTGCCACTCAGGGCATTCACACCAAGTGGATAACTCCATTAGGGGCATTCTGGCCCACCCTACCCCACCCCACTCCCCAGAACTGACCGCACTAGCACCCCTTGCATTCTATGAGTAAGCAGACATCTGGACAGTGGCCGGATTTCCATCTAAATAAACTTTGTAGGAAAGCAACCAACTTCTTGGCTTTAAGTCTGTCTCATTATCATTTACCATCACATGCTCAGAGAAACCATCAGAAAATAGGTCCCAGGGGGGGGTCAACTCAGGACTATAAATAATGTGATCAAAAACTATAAAGTCACCAATTGCTTTCCTATATTCTTCTAAAACGAAGAAAATATTTCATGAACTTCAAAAGAATCTGATAAATAGCCAAAGAAGCAACCCCTAGCCTCTTGGGCTGCTAGTCCAAGCATTGTAAAAGAATTTTCAAGTTCTCACATGAGAGAGGAGCTACGAGAGTAGAAGGTCACACTGCCTGCTGGAGGCCACTGCAAAGCACTGAAATGAGCCCATACTCCCCAAACTTTCAAAATATGTGAGTTTTTTTTTTTTAACAAAAATATTCCACTCTATGCTTTTCAACACTTTAGATGTTTTTGGGTTTTCTTAACATATTAATATCAAATGGTCAAACATAAAAAGAAGTGAGTAGCAGCATTGTCCAATAGACTATATTACGAGCTTATATGTAATTTAATTAAGACATCAATTAAACTGAGCATGGTGGCACACGCCTTTAATCCCAGAACTCGGAGGCAGAGGCAGGCGGATCGCTGTGAGTTCAAGGACAGCCTGGTCTACAGAGCGAGTCCAGGACAGCCAAGACTCAACACAAACCCTGTCTTGAAAAAAAAAATAAAAACAAAAACAAACAAAAGACGTCAATTAAAAAGAATAAAAGAAAATGAGATTATTGCTGAATCTACGCCCTAATATGTCTGTAATATTATCACTTCAACATATAATCCATAAAAATGCTTCTGTGACATTTTTACACTCTTTCATAATCAGCCTTCAGAATTCATTATGCATTTTACACAAACAGCATGTCTTCGTAAGTAAGAGCCCAATTCAAGTGTCCAGTAGGCCGGGCATGGTGGCATATGCCTTTTATCCCAGCACTCAGGAGGCAGAGGCAGGTGGATTGCTGTGCATTCGAGGGCAGCCTGGTCTACAAAGCGAGTCCAGGACAGCCAAGGCTCCATAGAGAGACCCTGTCTCGAAAAGAAATGAAAAACACAAAAAACAATCAAGCGTCCAGTAGCCACACACGGCCAGCGACTGCCCAGTGCACAGTGCAGACACAAAGGACATCCCCAGATGCACACCATCCAGCTTCAACGGCCACCAGTCATTCACTGACCACCTCATTCCATCTACACGGACCCCCGCACCCCAAATTTTAAGACTTACAGTATTTCACCCAGGCTCACATCTCCTTGGTTAGCTCTCTCTTTCAGCTGTTGGTTTTTCAAGATGGTATCTAAATAACCAAGCTGGGCTTTGCAAGCTCAGTGGTAGAGTACATGCCTAGCACCCGTAACGGTCCTGGGTTAGACCCCAGCACCACAGGAAGAAACCAAGATACTCTGAGGACCCCAACATGACAGTTTCAGTAAAATACTTTATGATTCAGGTGCTTCCTAAACATCTCGCGTCACACAGTATGGCATCAAGATGCACAGGGCATGTGGGAGCAGCACAAGGAAGGAAGTGTTAGAAAACTCCACCAGCTCCTCCAACTGGCAAACAGGTAATAAAACACGATTTACACATATAATATAGTGGGGTTTATCTGTTTGAGAGGCCTTACTATGTAACCTTAGATGGCCTGGAACTCACAGAAATCTGCCAGCCTCTGCCTCTCTGAGTAGTGAGATTAAAGGCGTTATGCCTAACTTCATTATGGTATATTTCAAAATAATATAATCAAGTATTGGCTCCTGCCATCCCATGAACCTTGAAAAACAAAATCCTGGGTGAAAGAAGTCTGACACAAAAGGTCACGGACTGTATGCCTGCCTTTACAAAACACTGCATGATAGATGAATTATGGTTGTGTGATACATGATGTCTTTTTTTTTTTAAGATTTATTTACTTATTATTTATACAGTACTCTGCCTGAATGTATGCCTACATGCCAGAAGAGGGCACCAGATCTCATTACAGATGGTCGTGAGACAACATGTGGTTGCTGGGATTTGAACTCAGGACCTTTGGAAGAGCAGACAGTGCTCTTAACCTCTGAGCCATCTCTCCAGCCCTGATACACAATGTCTTAGTTAGGGTTTCCATTGCTGTCAGAGACACCATGACCATAGCAACACTTACAAAGGAAAATATTTCATTGGAGATGACCTACAGTTCAGAGTTTTAGTCCACTATCGTCATGGTGGGAAGCACGGCAGCGCATGAACAGACATGTGCGGAGAAAGAAGCGAGAGCTCTACATCTGGATTGGCAGGCAGCCGGAAGAGACACTGGGGCCTGGACTGAGCTTCTGAGACCCCAGTGACAACAATTCCTCCTACAAGGCCACACCCCTAATCATGCACTCTCTGAGCCCAAGAAGCCTTTTTTTTTTTTTTTTAAGGTTTTTCAAAACAGGGTTTCTCTGTGTAACAGTCCTGGCTTCCTGGACTCACTTTGTAGACCAGGCTGGCCTCGAACTCACATCAATCCACCTGCCTCTGCCTCCCGGGTGCAGGGATTAAAGCATGCGCCACAACCCGCCCGGGGTAAGAAGGCCATTTTCATTCCCCACCAAACATAAACTATGCTTCCACGGTTGGTGTTTTTAAAAGCCGGTGCCAAAACATGCTACATACACAGGGTGTTTATACTATACTACCCAGATGTAATACAAAATGACAAACTGCTTAACCCAACAACAGCAAAAACTCCAGTCACCAACTCTCCCCACCCCCACTTGACCCAGACCCCTTAATCAGAGAACTTTATTTTGGGGATTCCCTAAATCATTGCAACAAAACCCAATCAGAAACAGTGATTGAGGTCAAGATTTCAGACAAGTGACTGAGAGTCACACAACAGGACGGCAACATGTGTATAAAAGTGCATGGGCGGGGCTGGAGAGATGGCTCAGAGGCTTTCCCAAAGGTCCTGAGTTCAATTCCCAGCAACCACATGGTGGCTCACAACCATCTATAATGAGGTCTGGTGCCCTCTTCTGGCCTGAAGACATACATGCAGGCCAAACACTGTATACATAATACATAAATAATAAATATTTTTAAAAATGAAAGTGCATGGGCACAGTGCATAATGAGGAAGTAAGCACGCTCCAGTTCCCACTCGGAGGAGGCAGAGGAAGACGGTCGGGAAGCCGTGTCTACACTGAAGTGGAAGCCATGACTAGGCCTGAGGCAGGTGAACATGGGTAAGGAGGAATGACATGAGAGATATAAAAGATCCCTATCCAGCACGGCCTTAGTGGAGGGGTGCTGTGGCTCAGTGGCTCAAGAGACGTCTGCTATGCTATAATATGGACAGGGGCTGGAGCTGATTCAGAGAGGCCTCGGAAACTGTGTTAACTCTTAAGATATTTATTGACGGATAAAATCCACAAAGTTAAAATGAATTCCAGAATGGCTGCAAAATGTGTGTGTGTATGTGTGTGTGTGTGTGTATGAGAGAGACAGACAGACAGACAGAGACAGACAGTGCATGCATGTATGCCACTTCAAGTGCATGTGTGTATGTATGGAAGCCAGAAGATAACCCGGACGTCATCTCTCGGGTGCTGTCCCTCCTTCTAGACAGGGCTTCTCACTATAGAACTCAACAAGGAAGGTAGGCTGGCCAGCAAGCCCAGGATCCAATAGTCTCCACCTCCCCGGTGGTAGGATTACAGAACCAGCCCAGCACCCAGGGCTCTGGGAACTGAACTGAGGTCCAAGTGATTGTAAGGTGAGGACTTTGTCAAGCAAGCCGTCTCCCACCCCCTGTAATAGGCTTGTGATAACAGGAGCATTAGCACGAATAACGTGTGTCTGGCATGGTGGCCCAGGGCTTTAATCCCAAGCACTTGAGAGGCAGAGGCAGGCAGATTGCTGTGAGCTCGAGGCCAGTCTTGTCTACAAAGCCAGTCCAGAAACCCTGTCTCAGGAAGAGAGGAAAGGAAAAAAAAAATGTGTATCACATACATGGCATTTATTCCACAGTGTTTGTTATACATAAGAATATAGCCGGGCGTGGTGGCGCACGCCTTTAATCCCAGCACTCGGGAGGCAGAGGCAGGCGTATCGCTGTGAGTTCGAGGCCAGCCTGGTCTACAAAGTGAGTCCAGGATGGCCAAGGCTACACAGAGAAACCCTGTCTCGAAAAATCAAAAAAAAAAAAAAAGAATATATTGTGTGTGTGTGTGTGTGTGTGTGTTGTGTGTGTGTGTGTGTTGTGTGTGTGTATGTATGTGTATGTATGAATTGTTATATGATTCCCTCTGTGGTCTAAAGGGGAGTGCTCAGAAAAGCTGCTTCCCGTGGATTCCACCGGATGTTCTGTTGCTTCACATAAACGTTAAAGGCATTAGAGTGTTATGGATTAAGCACTAGAAGACAGGGCTGGGCATGATGGCTCACGCCCCCAGTCCCAACGCTTAGCAACAAGAGGCAGGAGAATGGTAAATTCAGGAGCCACGTAACAATACCCTGTATTTAAAAACAAAACAAAACAAACCCTATCTTGAAAAACAAAAACAAAAAAAGAACAAAACCAGAAAACAAAACGACACGTTCTAGGTACCTTTTAAACACAATGTAATCAAATACAATTGTCTAATATTCTTTTTTTTTTTTTTCAGTTGAGTATTTTCTATCAATGGGACACCAGATCCTTATATCAAGAATAGATATAGAAAAGGAATACACTCATCTTGCCTTCAAGACATTTAAAACTTAGGAAAGGGGTCTAGGGAGATAAAGAAACATGAAGACATGAGTTAGGACCCCCAGCCCACAGCAACCTCGGCTCTAGGAGAGACAGATACACACAAGCATGTACACGAACACACACAAATACTGACACATACATACAGTAATAAGAATAAGAAGCCAGGCGTAGCGGCGCATGCCTGTAATCCCAGCACCCAGGGAGGCAGAGGCAAGTGGATCGCTATGAGTTTGACACCAGCCTGGTCTACAAAGCTAATCCAGGACAGCCAGGTCTACACAGAGAAACCCTGTCTAGAAAAGGGGGGGGGAAAGAGTAAGAATAAAATCTAGAAAGGTGCAATACATTTAAATATAAAGAGTGGGCTGGAAAATAAGGGGCTAGGAGGGCCAAGAGACATAAAAAGAACAGAGTAAAGAAAAGAAAGGTGCTTGGTGGTGGTGCACACCTTCAGTCCCAGGCACAGGCAAGTGAACATCTGAGTTCGAGGCCAGCCTGGTCTACAGAGCGAGTTGCAGGACAACCAGGACCACAAAGAGAAACCCTATCTCAAAATAAATAAATAAATAAATAGAAGAAAAAGGAAAAAGAAAAAGAAAAAGAAAAAAACAGAACAAAAGAAAGAAAAGGAAACAGGAGTGTATTCTGTGACCAGAATTGGGTGTTCATTCACACTAGGAAGAAGGAAAGAAAGAAAATGTTTTGACAAGGCCAGTCACAGAGGCACAGGCTTTGATTTTAGCCCTCAGCAGACAGATGCAGGTGACACACCCTGAGTTTGAAGTCTACACAAAGAGTTCTAGGCCAGCCATGGATACATTCTTAGACCCTGTCTGGGTTTTGTTTTGGTTTGGTTTTTGTTGTTGCTTGCTTTTGAGACAGGGTTTCTCTATGGTATCTTGGCTGTCCTGGACTTGCTTTGTAGACCAGGCTGGCCTCGAACTTACAGTGATCTGTCTGCCTCTGCCTCCCAAATGCTGGGATTAAAGGAGTGCCACACCACCCCCGGCTCCTGTCTGGTTACTAAAGTGCTCTGACAGGGTGGGTTCGCAGAGGTTACACTTGTGGAAGGAGTTTCTACGTTCAGCCTTGAAAGACTTCGGTTTTCACAGAGCAAGTCAGTGAGAGAGGACCGAAGACAATAGGCTCGCGTGGTGGGCGAAGACCAGATGTTCTGGTGACAAGGTTCAGGTTACCTGCACACAGAAAGCCAAGGATGAACCTCTGACCCCAAGTCCTGAGCTCAAGTAAAGAGTCGACACCAACTGCGTGGAGAAAGGGATCTGGAGTTTGACTCTCAGCAAAGAAACTGAACTGAGGATCCTGGACTCACCTCGTCTCTAAGTCTCTAAGTATGTTTAACTCAGCTGCCTTAATGCAGCTTTTGAAAAGGAAAGACATGAGGCATGGTCAGCGCCCATGACAGTACCCTCTGCATCTAAGTTCAAAGCTGCTGCAATAACTAATATTGTTAGCAACTCTAAAAGCCACGAGAGACTTTTTAACAATACAACAGTGACAGCTCTTAAACTCTGCCTCACTACACACGGTAGACAGGAGAAAGGAAGGTGAAGCCATCGCTAGGTAATGTTAGGGCAGACCCTGAACTAAGGCATAGCAGAAGCCTCACAAAGGCCAAGGAAGATACTGAGACGTGGGGGTGGGGGGGCAGGAATGTGGTCTGAAGAGCTGTAACTGAGAAGGCAAAGCAGAAGTTTCTAGAGAAAGCCAGAAAGCCCATGAATAAGTGGATTTAGGCAGAACTGGGAGTTTGCAACAAACTGTGTGGCTCTGAATTATGCATGGGAAGCGATTTCAGCCTGCACAGCTCCCACCATCTCCTGACATCTCACACCCCCCTCCCCTCCAGCCCTCCCTGGAGCTCTCACCCCTCCCTTCCAGCCCTCCCTGGAGCTCTTGAAATGGAAATGTCAACTAGAAACAGGTAGTCCTGCCAAGTACTTTATAAATCAAATGAGGGGCTATCCAGGCCTTCCTGCGGAGAGAAGCACTGTGCTACCCCAGAACTGGCCGGAAGCAGAAGGTAGGAGGGATGTCTGTGCCCCTCCTCCCACCCTCTTTAGGAGGTGATCCCTTTCTGAACCTCTCCACCAGTTCATGCAAGAGTGGAAAGAGCTGGGTGCTCTAATTTGATTGAAAATCCGCTGTAGAACCTTCTGAGGTAAGTGGTCTCTGCATCTGACAAGAGAGGGACTACCCAGCTCTCCAGCTCTTTCCTGACAAGATGCAAAGCATCATGGTGCTCACCTGCCACTGTGGGGGAAAGACACACCCTGATTTCTTTCTGGATCTGGATAAAAGGGGGCTATCCCTTCCTCCCCAGTAAAAGGCTCGGATCAACCACGCCCACAAACTGTATAATCAACCACAAAAATCAATGGCCATGAGAGTCTCGGCCGGTCAGCAACAGTTTACCTGGTACATTTGATGCAAGCACCACAAAGCTTCCATCAGAGTGGTGGGGAGGAGCTAAGGGTTTAGTTAGAGTCAGGAAGCTAAAGAAGCACTCACGGAACTGCTATTGGCCCCAGGCAGATTCCTGAACCCAGCTGCAGTTTCCTCAAGTGGTTAGAGCCTGTCAAGATGGGGGCGATTATGACAAAAACTCGTCCTGTGCAGTCTGGAGGTACCTGGCCTACAACTATTAGTCATTACTGAGAACGGATAAAACAGCACCTCTGTTCGCTGAGCGTAAAAAGTGAAAAGCATTATGTCCATCTCTTAGAAATAGCCCAACACAAGAGGAAATGGGCAGGAGTCATATTACTGGCCAGACAACCTTGGGAAGTTTGGTTAACCTGCATGAGCCTTAATCTCCAATTTGAAAAAAAAAAAAGTGTCTAGTGTGGGTCAGGGTGAGTAAAAGGCAGTTGTTAGCAAGCCCAATTACCGGAGTTTGATTGCTGAACCCCACAGTGGAGAGTGGGAGAGCCAACTCCTCTAGCTGCCGCACACCTGGGTGCACAGCACAGGCTTGCGAGCACACACACAGACACATCTTTTTTTTTTAAGGACTTTTGTTGTTGTTGTTGTTGTTTTGGTTCTTCGAGACAAGGTTTCTCTGTGTAGCCTTGGCTGTCCTGGACTAACTTTGTAGACAAGGCTGGCCTCGAACTTACAGCGATCCACCTGCCTCTGCCTCCCGAGTGCTGGGATTAAAAGTGTGCACCACCACCGCCCGGCTTTAAAAAGGACTTTTTTAAAAATCTAGCCCATCAGACTACTGTGATGCTAATAATCATCTATATGCATCTGTAGAGAGCTCCCAGCACTTTGACAGGTGCTCAATCGGCAGCACTTACTAACATGTATTAGTTTTCCCAATAAAAAAGGAAAAAGATGAATGTCCAAACCAGCTGTGAAACCTATATTCTCAGATTTAGGGAGAAACTTGCATTTTCACTCATTCCATAAATACGTATTGTGAACCTGCAGTGTGGTAGGCTGTGTGCTCTTAACACCCGGGATAGATACTAGGGAACAAGATCGGACCTCTGCCTTCCGGGGACTTGCATCCTAGCATCGGAAGAAGGCTGGCAGGTGGAAAAACAAGCAGATCCTTCCGGGCAGCCTTAGGCAGTGTGGAGTTGATGGGCAACACGGACATTTAGCTTGGATACACTGTAATCTGTCTGAAGGTCTTCCACGGCCAAAAGGAGGTCCTCACCTTGTATGAAGTGGCTGACCAAAAGTCAGACCTACGCTTACCTGTTCTGAAATCAATCATCTTCGCAGCTACCATGTAAAATACTAAGTACCCAAAGGTCCTCATCAGAACCCTAGGGCACAGCGATCTCCTCCGAGGGGACTCCGATTCCCCCAGCACAATACCCAGACACAAGGTGAGAGACAACTTTACCCTCTCTCTCAGTTCCAACAGTCAGGAAGGCACGCGGCAGGTTAAGAAGTGTCTGAAGGACACAAGACAATGCCACGGGCGACGCCAGAGGCAGCAAACGCCCTCTGATTGCCTGAAGCCCCAAGGGGAGGGTGAAGGTGATCTTGGTCCCAGTGTAGACGCGGTGGAGGCTGGAGACCGGACTGGGAAGACTAGAGAACCAGACGCCCCTCAGCGCCCGGCCCCAAGCTCGCAGATGTGGTAAAGCTTCCTCCTGGCCCGATTAAACAGGTTTCCTGTGCCTCTCGCCCCCGCAGGGCACCAGGCTGTGCCCAGGACAGCTCCTCCACTTGGCATCCTCACCACACCCGCACGCCGGCTCCTGCGCCCCGCTCCTTCTCCTGCTCCATCATTCGAGGGGCACAGCCCCAGGGTGAGGAGCACCAGGGTGCTTCCTCCCAGAAAACTGGCACCGAATCACAGGCGACCTCCCAGTTTCAGGGCTGCCCCGGGAGCCAGAGCTTCCCAGAAGCATTACAGACTCGCTCGGTACCCTAGAAACAGGCAGCGTCCCCGAGCCTTCTCCGGGCCCCCACCATACCTCAATCCCAGCCCGGAGGAGGCCCTGAAGCTCACCTGAGCGTTCCGCTACTGGGGACGCGCTTCTTAGTAGCCCAATGCTGGCTTCAGACCGGGAAGGACGCAAAACCCGGCTTCTCCGGTCCCTGCAAGGCTCAGCCGACGGCAGTTCCAGCACCAACCGCAGGAGACTGGGGCGCCGAGCGCGGCTCGCCGACAGATGGTGGGCGGAAGCCCGAGCTGTGCACCAGCTGTCCTGGGGTCCCTGGTGCCTTGCCACCGGCCGGCGTGTGATCGCGCGACCAGTTCTCAGTACTTTGCCCAGAACTTTAGGGCGCGCGCCGCAGGGCGATTAGCTGAAGCGCAGGAGCGAGGCGGGAGGGAGCTAGGAGGAGGAGCCTGTGTCCTCCATGGGGCGGAACTTCATGAAAAGGGCGGGGGGGCAGCAGAGTGGCTCCCACTCCCACCAATCAGAAGTCAGCCGGGAAAAGGCGGTGGGCGACGGACTTGGAAGCTGCAGGCGGATTCCGTGACGCCACCCAGCGTTCAGGGCGTGTAGAGGGGCGGAGGGTGGTGGTAGGTGTGGCTGGGTGCGGCAGCCGCTCTTGGCTTCGCCGGGCAGTGTGCGCCCCATCGGCTCTCAGTAAATGTTTATTGAATGACTAGGAGGAAGATGAGTTTCTCGCGGGAGGAGTTGTTTTAAGGAGATTCCAGGGGACTCTAGTAGTTCAACAGGCGATTATCACTTAACCACAGAAAAAGACTGAGAATAATAAGGGGGAAATGGGTGGTGAGCCAAGGACGTTAGGCACAAGATGTCGAGGAGCACAACTGGTGTGGGTTCGGACACTGGGTACCCTGTGCGGAGCATGGGGGGAGGAAGGGCGGGAGAAGGGTTATTTTGTTGTTCTTCTTCTTGATCTTACAGTCCCTGTCGAAGGGCTAGGAAAGAAGCTACAGTGTAATTGTGATTAAAACCCAGGAGCCTCTGTCTAGCTGGCCAGGACCATCCGACTTCACCCTTCACCGCCCACTTGCCAGAATCCTAGCTTGAATGCCAGACACTGATAATTTGAGGTCAATTTGCAGACGGTGCTTGAGTCCAGCGTCGCAGGTGGCCTGGTGGAAAGGGAATGAGGAATGCCAGAAACAGATGCGCCCCTGCACCTGCAGTAAAGCAACAAGGTTTCTGCCCTCTCAGAACCAATATTTTAAAGAGGAAGCAGACGATAAACTAAAGAGAGTATACATATATAATCAGGAAAACGTTGGTGAACTCTTAACACGGAGACAGGGCCGTGCAGAGCGTTGGAAGGAATGAGGAGTGAGAGACAAGGGCCCCTGAGAACCTCTAGGAGGATGAGGCTCACCAACTCCGCAGCAGCTCCAGGCTTAGGAACTGCAGGTGCTGCTTATTTAACCCCTCTAAGACTCATCTGGCCTGCCTTACCGAGCTGGGCAGTTTGGCTCCTTTGGCTCAGCTGCTGACACTCTAGAAGCTCCAGAATGCCAAGTCCACGAGCCAGCCGCCTACTGCGGCCCTCGCCTTTGTCAGTCTGACCCTATACTAAGGTTTCTGAGGCTCTTTCTGCATTCATGTTTCACTTGCCACGCTTTTGATAATTCACTTTCTGGAACCTTCCGCGGACAGTCTCTCTGGCACTGTCTGCTTGGCTCTGGCAGGTGGCTCAGGAGGCTTCGCTCAGACCGCAGATTCGCCAGACGGCTATGAGCCCTAGCACGCTCAATATGCTGTGGGTCTTCCTAAACTATACCGAGTCGGAAGAAGCACCAGCTGAGGAGCAGACCTGAGAGCCACAGGGTTGCCCACACCCAGCCCAGGCGCCTGAGCCACTCTCACTTTACTTCTAGTAACTCTACCAGAAGACATTCTCCCCCCCCCCCTTCTCTGTGTGTGTGTCTGTCTGTCTGTCTGTCTGTCTGTGTCTCTGTTTCTCTGTCTCCCTCCCTCTCTGTCTGTCTGTCTCTCTGTTTCTGTGTGTGTGTCTCTGTCTCTCTGTGTGTGTTTCTCTCCCCACCTCCTCTCTCCCTTTCCCCCTCCCCCCACTTCCAGACCATCCAGTTGCATCCAGTTTGCTTTCCTACAGGAGACCCCCACCTTTTATCCCAAAAGAATGTCTTTGCAGGGCTGGAGAGATGGCTCAGTGGTTAAGAGTACCGCCTGCTCTTCCAAAGGTCCTGAGTTCAATTCCCAGCAACCACATGGTGGCTCACAACCATCTATAATGTAATCTGATGCCCTCTTGTGGCCTGCAGGTATACATGCAGACAGAACATTGTATACATAATAATAAATAAATAAATCTTTTAAAAAAAAAAAAAAAAAAAAAAGAATGTCTTTGCTGCAGGGGAACCCAACCTTTGGACTTTGCAAACCGTGTTTATCAACTCCAATGTTCACGCTGGAGGTTGCACAACCATATAACTATGTACATACACACTCAGATACGTGTGTTGTGTGGAGCCGAATTCATAGCTACCCTGAACTCAATGAGGTTGTAGCCTGTATCAAACAGCCTGGTAGCCACCAGTTGGACAGACAGCTCCAGTTTTACTGTTCTAAATGGCATCCTGTCCTTGGCTTTTTTCTTCGGTTTCTTCCAAGCTGACTCTGTGTTCCTGTTGATACTGAAGGCAGTTAATGAGGCAGGATGAGAGATTTGTTCATATTCAAACTCCTTTGCCTCCAAGAAAGAGGAATCTCAGCGACTCTTTTCAGTTTCACTTCCTCTTCTAAATAAACTTCTAGGCGCTCGCTCCCGCTCCCACAAATCAAGAGGGGAAAGATTAAAGTGGAAACCCACGCAGAGTTAATTATCTTGCAAACGCTCGTTACTGTCCTAAAATTAGCTTTCTCCGCAGTCTTATTTTAGTGCGATGACTTGAGTCTACTAGAGAAAGATCAATGGTTGCATAGTAAGTTTCTAGAGCCCTCTTCTCCGAAGGGCTGTAGGAACACTGCTGATCTTTGTAGACGCTCCACCACCTTGGGGGTATTTTTCTGCAGTTGGCTTAGTGCTTTTTTTTTTTTTACATTTGTCAGCGTGTGTGTGTGCATGTGTGCCTGTGTGTGTATGCGTGCATGCGTGCGTGTGTGTACATGTGGCACTGCATAATTGTGGAGGTCAGAGAACTTGCAGGAGTTGATTCTCTCCTTCCACCATGTGGATCCTGGGAATCCAGGTGTCTTTACCCCTGAGACAGCTCTCTAGTCTGGCCGAGCGTTTTTCAGCATCTGACATCCCTAATAGTCAAGCAGGTGCTGCCTGAATTTGCTCGTTTGTGTTTTTTGTTTGTTTGTTTGTTTTTTGTTTTTTGGTTTGTTTTTTTTTTTTTTTTTTGTAGTAAAGGACGCTGACCATAATGGAGTGTAGGCAAGAACTCCAAGGACTTCTAGGGCTTCTAGAATCAGAGCCCCTGGCTTCTTGTCTTGTCGTAGTGCCTCCTGGTTAAGTGATCACCTTTCCTGCTTTCTGAAGTGGAAATAGTCATTGCACTTATTGGGCTATGTGAACACTTTACCATCTGAGAACAATTGCCACGTAGACCAAGACAGAGTCCCCAACCTCTGTGTGGCTGAGATTTTGGGCCCAATGATTTTGTGTGTGTGTGTGTGTGTGTGTGTGTGTGTGTGTGTGTGTGTGTGTGTGTGTGCATGGGGCTTGTCCAGAGCCTGTAAACTGCATCTCTATGTCTGGCACACACCTTTAATCCCAGCACTCGGGAGGCCAGTCGCATCACTGTGAGTTCAAGGCCATCCTGGTCTACAGCGAGTCTAGGACTGCCAAGGCTACATAGAGAAACCCTGCCTCGGAGGAAGAAGGAGGAGGAGGAGGAAAGAAAGGAGAGCTGCATCTCTCCCCTCTCCCCACCAGACACAAAGAGGACTCTATCCTACCTAGTTGTAGCAACCAAAATGTCTCCAGACATTGTCAAAAGACTCCTGGAGGGCTCCTGACTGAAAAACACTGGCCCAGAGCGAGGCCAATGCCACAGCGCAAGAGACAGCACAAGTACGTGCTGAAGGATAGAATTCTGGCAATGAACCTAGGACAAATTGCTTCCTTATTCCCATTTGCACAATGGGACTCCTAAGAATACCATCTCTTGAGGCTGTCTGAGGATCAAACATACTTGTGTAAGAGTGCGGTGCCTTGGCATGTGCGTGCTACAGAAATAAAGCTTCTGGCCTCACTGTCTTCCTGTGGAGAAAAGGCACTGGCCTGCATGGGCTCACTACTTTCCCGTGGGGAACAGGCACTGGCCTGCATGCTTTGTTTGCTGCTACACCCTTCCTGCATGATTCCTGGCAGAAAACAGAAATAAGTTAAAGCTGCTGGTTTTTATCACCAAGTTTAAATAGGACTCAAAATTCTTAACACTGTATTCTAGGGAGCTATTACTGACAGAACAGTGTGAGCATGTAAGAGGATGCTGAAGGATCGTCCAGGGCTGAAGAACCTTAACATCTCAGAGGGGGAAGGATCTCTAACGACCTCTGCAGTGGTAGCTACATGTAAAAAGGAACAACAGGGCCAGGACGTGGTGGCACTCAGGAGGCAGAGGCAGGAGGGTCTCTGTGACTGTATAGTGAGTTCCAGGTCACCTGTGCTACATAATGAGAATTTGTCTCCAAAAGAGAGAAAAGGAAAGAAAGAAAGAAAGAAAGAAAGAAAGAAAGAAAGAGAAGAAAAGAGAAAGAAAGGATAAAAATGTATGCAATGAGAGAAATTTGATTTAAAAGTATTTAGACAAGCTGGGCACAGTGGCACACAGCCAAGGCTACACAGAGAAATCCTCTCTCTCTCTCTGTTTTTTGTTTTGGTTTGGTTTTGGTTTTGGTTTTTCGAGACAGGGTTTCTCTGTGTAGCCTTGGCTGTCCTAGACTCACTTTGTAGACCAGGCTAGCCTCAAACTCAAAGCAATCCCCCTGCCTCTGCCTCCCGAGGGCTGGGAGTAAAGGCGTGTACAACCATGCCCAGCTGAGAAATCCTCTCTTAAAACAAAGTACAACAACAAAAGTATATCGGAAGCACTGATGGCAGCCCTGTTCCTGCTCATCTCCCTCCTTCACTTTTATTTAAAAAATGGATCAAAGTATTTTTATTGCACAGGATCACACTAGAAGCTGTCATTCAAGAGTGTTAGTAAGTGATGACAAAGACTGTGCATGAATGCGTGTATCCCTTGATTAAATATAGATCATGTGCCACCTTTGTATAAGGGCCCATTCTTAGCAGGCCCTTTGTGCCACACAAAGACAGATCAGAGCTTGTACAGTGTCCTCCATAGGTCAGATCAAACATGTATATAAATAACTACATTACAAGCTGCAAACTGGAAACTGTCCTGAGAGAGGCACCAAAAATGTGTTAAAAAAAAAAAAAAAAGATGAATTATTTTGAGAATTAAAAGCAAAGAGTCACTTCCGGAATGGCTTTGCTGACATTTTATACTTTTGATTCAAACTCCGTGGTTATTACAGTAAAGCTATCCTTGTCCTGGGAACTGCCACATTGTTATAGTTCCTGTTTTCCATCCAATTCCTGCTTAATGTACAGAGATACTATCTGTGCAACTTAAGGTCAAAGTGTATTCTAATTCTAAATGAGTCATTTTTGAAATCGGATGTTTAACATTTCTGGAATGTTCTAGATTGCTCAGCTTTAAGAACAACAAGATAGCTTTTCAGCTCTCTCCCAGGCATTTGACAGAACCGGTTTTTAAAGCGTGTTATGTTTGTTCAGGACTGAACTACCATGAATTATCTCTAAGTCCCAACTCTGAGAACAAACATACATGGGATCGTGTTATCTACTGCAAACACTAAGGAAATGAGTTGTAGTAAGCATTTGTCTGCCAGGCACCACCACCCTGAGCTCCCAAGATTGCTGCTGCTCCCGCCACTCTCAGAAGTCAGCCTGTTAAATCAGAAAGACCCAGCAGAAATGCCAGCACGTTCCCTCTGTTACAAGCCACACCAGCAGAACGTGTGCTTCACATCCTGATGTTCTCCTTTTTATATCCTATGTCTGACATAGACATTCCAAATCACATCTGCAAATGTAGCTGCAAGAGAGGCCAAGAAATGCAACTCTTATATTCCCAGCCTCTGTGCACATGACTGGAAAGCGGGATCGGAAACTGAGTGAGTTGGCTAGGCATATAATTGCTGGGAAACTGCTTGCCTAGCATGTGCAAAGCCCTAGGTTCAATCTCTCAGTACTACAAGTTGAATGGACCAAGCCATAGCATCTCTCGTGTCGTGTGTGTGTGTGTGTGTGTGTGTGTGTGTGTGTGTGTGTGTGTGTGACTGAGTGCTGCCATGCATGTTCCATGCATGCATGTGGCAGTTAGAAGATAACTTCAAGCGCTGGTGGTTCTCACCTTCCACCTCGCTGAGGCAGGGCCTCTCTTTGCTCTGTGTACTCCAGCCTGGCTAGTTCTTGAGCTGGGCTACTCCCCTGTCTCTGTCTCCCATCTTGTTATACGCGCGTTGGAATTACTAAGACAGTAGCTCACGCCTTTAATCCCAACACTCCGGAGGCAGAGACAAGTGGACCTCTCTGATCTTAAGGCCAGCCTGGTCTACAAAGAGAGTTCCAGGACAGCCAGGGCTATTATACAGAGAAACCCTGTCTCAAAAAAAAAAAAAAAAAAATCCACACAAAAACAAAAAGGAACTATTAATGTGGGACAGCACATCTGGCTTTTTCACGTGGATTCTGGGCCTGAAACTCGAGTTGTCAAGGTTTCAGCAGCAACCACTTGTATCCCCTGAATTAATTGCTCAGGCCCAGCTGCCTTCCTTCCCTCCCTCCCTCCCCCTCCTTTCACTTATATCTTTTTCCCAGGTCCACAGCAAATATATAAAGGGTTTTCAATGTGATGTATCTTCTTTGGTGATGTTCAATTCATGCTAAGCCAATGTGGATCGCATGGTTCCATAGCACTTTATGAGTCTCTTAAACTCTCAACTTCATATCCACCACTTACTCCCTGGAAAATTGTAACAGACCAGGAACTGCCTTTATCCTCTCTCTGGTGGTGTGGATGAGAATGGCCCATAGGCTCCTGTACCTGGGCATTTGGTTCCCTGTTGGCAGACTTTGGGAAGGATTAGGAGGCGTGGCCCTGTTAGAATAGACGTGACTCTGAGAGTGGGCTTTGAGGCTTCTAAAGACCATCTCCAGCCTCTCTCTCTCTCTCTCCAGTTTGTAGAGCAAGATGTAAGCTCTCTCAGCTGCTGTTCCACTCCCACGCCCACCTGCCTACTCTCATACTCCCCAACAGGATCGTCATAGACTCCCAACCTCTAAAGCTGTAAGCCCCAGATTAACTCTTCCATATTGCCTTGGTCTTAGTGTCTTATTCTAGCAATAGAAATGTAAGCCAGCTGGTGGTGGTGCATGCCTTTAATCCCAGCAGAGGCAGGCAGATTGCTGTGAGTTCGAGGCCAGCCTGGTCTACAAAGTTAGTCCAGGACAGGCAAGGGTACACAGAGAAACCCTGTCTAGAAAAAGCAAAACACAAAAAACAAAAAGCAATAGAAATGTAACCCAGGGGGCTGAAGAGATGGCTCAGAGGTTAAGAGCACTGGCTCTTCTTCCAAAGGTCCTGAGGTCAATTCTCAGCAACGACATGGTGGTTCACAACCATCTATAATGAGATCTGGTGCCCTCTTCTGGCATGCAGACAGACACAAGTGTAGGTAGAATACTGTATAAATAATAAATAAATCTTTTTTGTTTTGGTTTGGTTTTTCGAGACAGGATATCTCTCTCCCTCCCTCTCTCTCTCTCTCTCTCTCTCTCTCTCTCTCTCTCTCTCTCTCTCTCTCTCTCTCTCTCTCTCTCTCTGTCTCTCCATGCTAGCATTGGCTGTCCTGGGCTCGCTCTGTAGTTCAGGCTGGCCTCCAACTCACAATGATCTGCCTGCCTCTGCCCAGCATAACTCAGTTTTTTTTTTTTTTTTAATTATGTATACAGTGCTCTGCCTGCAGGTACACCTGCATGCCAGAAGAGGGCATCAGATCTCATTATAGATGGTTGGGAGCCACCATGTGGTTGCTGGGAATTGAACTCAGGACCTCTAGAAGAGCAGACAGTGCTCTTAACCACTGAGCCATCTCTCCAGCCCCATAAATAAATATAAAAAAGAAAAGAAAAGAAAGAAAGTAACCAAGACTCCTATAAGCCATTCTCTACTGAGCATAGAATTCTCTCATAGTTTCCTATTGCTCCCAGGATGAAGACACAGACTCTGTGGATGGCTCTCAGGATTGCACATGGCCAGGCACCCTCCCACTTCAGTTTACCCTCTGTCTCTTCAGTTCTCTACGCTGGCCTGCCATAGCGTCATGTTCCCTCCTGACACGCATCCTGACGCATGATGTTCGCCCTGCCTTCCCAGGATGTGCCTGCTCTTCTTTCTCTTCCTATACTTAGTGGTGAGTCAGTCTTTAGGCCTCATTCAGTCATCTCTCCTTCAGGGCGGTCCTCCCACACAGCCTGTAGGGTTGTTTTGTTTGGGGTCTGTTTGTTTATTTTGATAGCACCTACCACAGTTGAAATTACAGTCACCATATTTTTTTTTTTATCAATTTCTGTCTCCTCATGGATTGTACACACACAGCCAGGAGATACTTTATGCACCCACCATCTTGTGCCTGCCTCAGCAGCTAGCAGCAGGCTAGGCTTCAAATATTTATTACAAGAATAAAAGGAGTCACAGAGAAGTGAACTTTAACAGGGACTGCCCATGTCAGGCCCAGTTGACAGGACTGCTCAGAGCCCAGTCCTCAAAAGACTCTTACAGCTGTCTGACAGCAAAAACACACTGTCTCCTTTAAAACTGCTAGGTTGCCAAGGTTACAAATTATGTGACTTTTATTTGATCCTTTTTTCTTTAACGTATGTCCCAGTTCCTTAAAGTCCCATCAACTCCATCAGGATACAAGAGAAGAGGCGGCTTCCTTTGTCTACACCCATCCTGCCAGAGCCCAGGGCCCAGAGACCTTTCTCTTCTCACAGAACTGAGAAGCAGAAAGCTTTTACAGAGTGTGTGCTTTGACTTTCCTTGGTGTGGGTTTCATCTTCGTGGTGGTCTCTTCTTTTCTCCACAGCATTCTTGAGACATGGACCATAGGCTTGCAGCAGAAGAAGAGTGCTTTGGTCACACACACACACACACACACACACACACACACACACCCCGGGGCCTGTAATGTGACCCCCAGCACCAGGTTGCCAGCTCAGATGAAAGGGGCTCCTCAGGGGAAGAAATGGTGATGCTCCTGTAGATGCTTAAAGCAATGAGCGAGTTTTCGGAACTGCACATAGCGGTTCTCACCTGTGGGCCGCGACTCCTTTGGGAGCCCTATTATCAGCTATTCTGCATATCAGATATTTACATCATGATTCGTAAAAGGAGCAGGAAAATAATTTTATGGTTGGGGGGTCACCACAGCGTGAGGAACTATAGTAAAGGGTCGCAGCATTAGGAAGGGTGAGAACCACTGGTGCACAGTGTATCAACTCTGTGGAATCCACCCCCCCCCCCTTTTCTTTTTTTTTTTTTTTTAAAGAAGAGCGGTTTTCTGAATTGATTTTTAGAAACAGAGTTTCACTGATGCCACGTACAGCAGTTCCCACACACAAGAACTGGTACACACCCCACCGGACAAGTGTCTGGCTCTCCCCTAATCTCAGACACTCAGGAGGCAGGGCGGTGTGGTGCACTGAGGCGGTAAGAACACACGTTCTATGTCAACCTGGGCAACTTATAAAGACACCATCCTGAAACTAAAGTAAAAAGGGCCTGGGAATAATGATTTGTGATCCTGTCATGCAGGAGACCCTAGTTCAAGTACCAGCTACATGTGTAATTGTCTTCCATAAAAAAAAAAAAAAAAAGCAAAGTAACAGCAAAACAATAATAAAACCAAAAGAAATAAGAGTCAAATAGGATATACAATGTTACCTATTGAAACTCTGTTCCATAGCCAGGCATGGTGGCACACGCCCTTAATCCCAGCACTTGGGGAGGCAGAGGCAGAGGCAGGTGGATCTTTGTGAGTTCAAGGCCAGCCTGGTCTACAAATCTAATTCAGGATAGCCAAGGCTACACAGAGAAAAGAACCTCTGTGTTAAAAAACACAAAAACCAACAACAACAACAAAAATCTTTTCTAACAACCCAGCATGGTGGTGCGTGCCTATAATGCCAGAGCTCAGGAAGACAGAGGCAGGCAGATCTCTGAGTTCAAAGCCAGCCTGGTCTACAAAGCGAGTCCAGGACAGTCAAAAAAAAAAAAAAAAAAAAAATCTGTTCCATTATTCAATGTTTTCTTCTAGTTTTTTTCCATGTGTTTGTAATTTTAGAATAAATATACATAAATTATGTTTAATTTGATATTATGTAAGTTTTCCTAATTGTTGTTCCATTTTTATCAACACAAAAATCATAGAGTTGCTGAGGCGATCGCTGGGAAAACTGTGAGAAGCATAAAAAGAAACATGGTGTCAACAACCTTGTGCTGCCTTAGAGATAACTACAGTCCTCATACAAAGAAAAACAACCGACAAAAAACAACAACAACAAAACAAAAACACAAAAACAAACCAGGCACTCAAACAGCAGATGCAGAGTGAGAAGCCATTCAGCTTAAAGAACTCATTTACATAAGCGCTTAGGGCCGCTCTCTCAGCACTTAAGGAACTGGAGGAAGCCTCCTTCCTCCGTGCTCCCAGATGCTGCCAGATGCCAACTGTGCAGGTGCATCCTCCTGAGGGCAACAGGCAAAGGTCTGTCATGCCTCTCTGCACACACTCCGCCACTGACAAGATGAGCCAATTCAAGCCAAGTTAAAGTATATAAAGGCAGGTTTATTGCGGGGGAGGGGAGCAGCTCTTGGGCAGGCTCGCTGGTTGGGGTGGGGTTGGGGGCGCAGAGAGAGAAAGTGTGTGGGCAGAGAGAGAGGAAAACCTAGATCACCACCTCTCTTGCTTAGTGGCTCTTTCTTAAACAAGTAGGTTCACATTTTAAGTCTCTGCTTCTTCATGAAAAAAGAAAACTTGCTATTTTATTTTATGTGCATGAGTATTTTGCACGCATGCCTGCATGCACATCTGGGCACTACTTGCATGCCTGGTGCCCACAGAGGCCAGAAGGGGGCATCGGATGCTCCGGAGCTGGAGTCACAGATGGTTGTGAGCAGCCATGTGGATGCTGGGAAACCAACCTGAGCCCTCTGGCAGAGCAGGCAGTGCTCTTCAACACTGAAGTGACTACCTCCCCTGCCTCCCTCATTTTAAAACAAACTCGGCAGTAGTTAACAGGCCTGGCTATTGATGGAATTGAAAGCAGTAATGCCATCAGCTAAGGCAGGTCCCAAAGAGACTTAATCCACCTCTATTTTAATCATCTTCCCACCTTGGAGAAATTCCGAAAATGGTGTTACTGATTTAGAAGATAGAATGTGTCTACAGAGCTGTCCTGGAGCCTGAGCCTGGTGTGGTCGGGCAGTGTGGCAGCCTGTGGTCCATCCCGCCCTTTCCCACATCGCGCAGCGACATAACAGATGCCAGAAACCCTGCTTGTTTACCCCATGGTAGGTCGACCTCTTGATGAGGAGGCAGCCTACACACCTCCCAAGTAGGAGGCAAAGGAAGCCGTCAGAAGTCTGCTCAGGGTGGAGAAGACTAGCCCTGCTTCTCTGGACTGCCCCGCCGTGTCCAACCCTAACCCACAGCCCTCCTGAATCATAAGCAGCCCTGACTTTAATGAGCATGAGATTAGAGCCTCTCCAAAAGACACAGACCGCTCAAACCACCTTCTGGTTGCTTCCAGAGCCTCAGTTTATCATGGTGGGTGTTATCTTTGGCAGTGACTGCCCGAAGCTTGAGTGAGTGTGTGCCCCAATTCTGGACAATGGGACATGAAGGTGACTCTGCTGAGGGCTTTGATAACTTGTATGCTAAATAACAATGAGCTCAGAATAGCATGTTATATATAAAACAGCTCATCTACCTACCACCAACATAATCTTGTAGCTTCTCATGGGACTTGACACGCTTCGTATTATATTCAGCTATCGATTTTATATTTCCTTTGGAATTACAAATTTTGCTTGAATGTTCTTCTTTTCTGTGAAGTAGATCTCATAAAGGATGTATTGAAAAAATTGCAATAAGTACATTTTCCTCAAAATTACTGACTGAATTCACTTGGCAGGTAGTATAGTTATATTCCCATTGTCTGGAAAGATAGTTGGGCTGCAATGAGAGAAATGTGATTTAAAAGTTCTTAAACAATAGATTAAATTAGGGCACATAGTGTGAGGTCTGTCCCTATAATAACTTTAATGTTGTTTTATATCAGAGCTCAGATATGGCATTGAAGAGCCAAGCCTGTCCTCTTTTTTTTTTTTTTTTTTTTTTTTTTTTTTTTTTTTGGTTTTTTGAGAGAGGGTTTCTCTGTGTAGCCTTGGCTGTCCTAGACTCAATTTGTAGACCAGGCTGGCCTTGAACTCAGTGATCCGCCTGCCTCTGTCTCCCAAGTGCTGGGATTAAAGGTGTGCGCCACCAACACACTGCCCCAAGCCTGTCCTCTTGCTCTGCTCTCTTCACCCAGGGGATTTCTTTTTCTGTCTGGATGTGATATAGATCTGGAAACTACCATAGTCATATCCAGAGGCAGGAAAAAAAACAAAACAAAAAAACACCTTTCTGTGACTCACCCCGACCAAGTTGTTGCCATGTTTTGTTAGTCATGATTAGGATACAGGCCCCTGATTACTCAAAGCAGCTATAAACCAAGATAAAATTTCTGCGGTGCATGCTAAAGTTCAGGTCTGAAAAACAAACAACCGACAAAAAAAAAAAAAAAAAAAAAAAAAAAAAAGGCAGTCAAACAGCAGATGCAGAAGGGAGCAGCCATTCAGCTTAAAGCACTCATTTACATAAGCATTTTGGGCTGCTCTCTCAGCACTTAAGGAATTGGAGGAAGTCTCCCTCCTCTGTGCTCCCAGATGCTGCCAGATGCCAACTGTGCAGGTGCATCCTCCTGAGGGCAACAGGATGTTGCAGAGGTCTGTCATGCCCTCCCCACTGATGAAATGAGCCAATTCTAGCCAAGTTAAGGTATATAAAGGCAGGCTTATTGGGGGGCAGCTCTTGGGCAGGTTCGCTGGTTGAGGTGGGGTTGGGGGTGCAGAGAGAGGAAGTGTGTGGGCAGAGAGAGATGGAGGGTGGGTGGAATGGGAGCCAAAATGTCTGGATCAGAGAGTGAAGAGCCCCTGGGGGAGAAGAAGCCCCACCCCTGGGCTTGAGGTAGGGGCTGAGGGATGCTGGGAGAACCTGGAGTTCAGGTCTGCTTTGATATGTTGAATTGGCACCTCAGCCACTTGTCCTGGGTCGACTCCCAACAGTCTCTGAGTTGATGTGCAGCTTGTCCACACACAAAGCCTCTCACATAGAAAGTTTGTTGCTACGTTCTCAAGGTCTTGAAGGTCTTGGCTATGTGTTCACTGCAGGAGTCTCGGGACTTCTTGCAGGGAAATGAAACAATGTCTTGGGAAGTGTATAGCTAAGGGAGCTGGTGCGGAGACCGAAGGTACACCCACGATATACATATGTTGATTTGGATGTGCGTGACCCCGAAGACTCATGTGTTGGAAGCTTAGTCCCCAGTGAGCCAATTTTAAGAAGGGTGGAGCGTGTAAAGGGGAAGCCCGTGGGAGGCTCTTATGTCACTCTGGGGCATGCCCACTGAAGAGACAGCTATGCTCCGGTGAACTCTAGTTAATGCCCAGGCTCCCTTTCCAGAGATCCTTCTTGCCACGTGGTCACGCCCTCTCATTTCTGCTCCCACTATGATGCCACTTGCCATAAATCAATGAAGTCAGAGACTGTGAGTTCAATATACCTCTCTTTGGCCGGGTGTGGTGGTGCACGTGTTTAATCTCAGTACTCCAGAGACAGAGGTAGAGGCAGAGGCAGGTGGATTGCCTGGTCTATAAAGTGAGTCCAGGACAGCCAGGGCTATAGAGAAACTCTGTCTCAAAAAAACAAAAAACAAACAACAACAAAAACAAAACAAATAAGAACCTCTCTTTGGGCTGGAGAGATGGCTCAGTGGTTAAGAGCAACGGTTGCTTTCCCAAAGGACACAAGCTCACTTCCCAGCACCCACATGGCTGCTCATAACTATCTGTAACTCCAGTTCCAGGGAGATCTGACACCCTATACACACACATACACACACACACACACACACACACACACACACACACACACACACACACACACACACCCTCTTTTCTTTATGAAGTATCCTGCCTCAAATATCTTGTCATAGTAGAGGAAACCGGGCTAGTACAGTAAGTCGGTGAAATACCAATCAAATTTTAAAAATCTATATATTCACTATATTTAAGTATTTAAAAGCTTTGCTTTTAATTCTAAAATTAATCTATTTAATTTGTGGAGGGCGACAGACATAGATCAAGGCACATGTGTGGAACGCCAATGTGCAGTAGTCTAGTCTCTCCTTCTACCATGTAAAGATCAAACTCAGATTATCAGCCTTGGTTGCAAGCCTCTCTACCTGCTATACTGTCTCACTGGCCCTGTTTGAAATTTTAATAATATGCTGGTCTCAGTGGTGCATGCCTTTAAACCCAGCACTCATGAGAGAGAGGCTAGCAGATCTCTTTGAGTTCAAGGCCAGGCTGGTTTACATAGCTAGTTCCAGGCCAGCCAAGATTATACAGTGAGATTCTATCTCAAAAAACAAAAAACAGGGTGGGGCGTGGTGGCACATGCCTTTAATCCCAGCACTCAGGAGGCAGAGGCAGGTGGATCACTGTGAGTTCGAGGCCAGCCTGGTCTACAAAGTGAGTCCAGGACAGCCAAGTATACATAGAGAAACCCTGTCTCGAAAAACCTAAAAAAAAAAAAAAAAAAAAAAGAAGAAAAACAATCAAATAAATATTTAATAACATATTTTACATGATAAAATATATTCAAAATATTAATTTAGCAAGTAACTAGTTAAATGTATTGATTGGTAAGAAATTTTTGGTTTTTTTGGTTTTTTGAGACAGGCTTTCTCTGTGTAGCCTTGGCTGTCCTGGACTCACTTTGTAGACCTGGCTGGCCTCGAACTCACAGGGATCCACCTGCTTCTGCCTCCCAACTGCTGGGATTAAAGGCATGTACCACCAACACCCAGCTTGAAATTTTTTTTTTCTTAATGGTGAGTCTGGAGCCATTTTCATTTCCAGCAGCTCTATTGAGACTAGCAATATCCCAAGTGCTCAATATTTGCTGTCATAAGACTCAATGCAGATTGTTTACTCTAATTTTTCCAGAGCAGCCTGCCCTTTTAATGGTGTTTATTACTTTGCCGTGTGTCTTGTCAGCTCTCCTTCCCTCATGGAGTGGAAATCGAAGTAGTTATACATTTTAGAGTACTTACTTATGTATTAGTAATAGGCAAGAAAGTAAATCTGCTGGTACCTTTGCATCCATGAGGACAATGCGCCTGTAAACAGTGTCCCTAGTGGGAACATGGGGAGTCTGTATCGTCAGCAAACCTGCAGCGACATTACAGTGGCATCCTGGAGATCTTGGCCCCATCAGGCCAGGACACATAGTCCCCAGTTTAAAAAAGATTATGGTGAAGTTTAGGTAGACCAGGAAACCAGAGGGTGGGTGGGAGTGAATGGGCCAAGTAGAGACCCTAAAAGATTAAAAAAAAACAAAAACAAAAGAGGGTGACAATATAATGGCAGACAAAATGGACATTATTCATGGTTAGGCTTGAGCCAATTTCTGATACGACTTTATGACTTAGTTTTTTAAAAGAGACAGGCTGCTTGCATTTCTTTGTGTGTTTTCTGTGTGGGGTGGATGCTGATCACACACTGAGCTTCACCTGCCACACTTGGCCCCACCCACCACACCTCTGCATCTGTGTTTAAAATAACGTAATAGCTATATGTGAATGGCTACACGATTGTGGGTGATCAAGGGCTTTGGAGGCAGAAGGACTAGATTATAAAAGTATTTCTCTACTTAAGATAATTTTTGCACCCCATACAAGGCATTCTGGGTTATAAAAATTGGTGAAGAGGTATGTGAGGGTCTCCCCCCCCACACACACACCCTCCCCACACACAATCATTGGCCTAAACTGGCAAGGAAGTCAAAGTTGAGAGATGTTATTTTAAATACTGGCCACATCATTGGCCGTGGGCCAGAGAGATGGTTCAGTGGTAAAAGCACACTCTGCAAAGCCAGATGACCAAGTTTAGTCCCTGGAATGCACATAGCAGAGGGAGAGAATCAACTTCCCTCAAGTTTTCCTCTGACCTCCATATGTGCAGCCAGGGCTGTGTGAGTCTATGTACACACAGACACACAAGATAAAAAATTGAAATGTAAGAAAAAATTCTAAACCGGGCGATAGTGGCGCACGCCTTTAATCCCAGCGCTCCAGAGGCAGAGGCAGGTGGATCCCTGTGAGTTCAAGGCCAGCCTGGTCTATAATGTGAGTCTAGGACAGCCAAGGCTACCCAGAGAAACCCTGACCTGAAAAACAAAACAAAAAGAAGAAGAAGAAGAAGAAGAAGAAGAAGAAGAAGAAGAAGAAGAAGAAGGAGAAGAATTCTATACTGGCCTTGAACTTAACAGCTCTGAATCTCATTCCATCTTCCCATGTGAAGGAAGAGTAAGCCAGAAAGATGGCACAGCTGGTAAGGGTAAAGGCATTTGCCACTAACTTTGTTGAAATGAGTTCAACCCTTACAACCACTATGGTGGAAAGAGAGAACCATTCCACCAGTTATCCTTAATCTCCACAAGCATGCAGTGGCACATGCTCACACAGAGAGACAGAGACACACAAAGAGAGAGAGAGACAGAGAGAGAGACAGAGAGAGAGACAGAGAGAATAAATGTGACAAAAGGATAAGCAAAAGAGCTGGGCACGGTGGCACATGCCTTTAATCCCAGCACTCAGGAGGCAGAGGCAGGCAGATCTCGTGAGTTCGAGGCCAGCCTGATCTACAAAGTAAGTCCAGGACAGCTAAGGCTACACAGAGAAACCCTGTCTCGGGGTGGGGGGGAAGAAAGAAAGAAAGAAAGAAAGAAAGAAAGAAAGAAAAGAAAAAGAAAGGTAAGAAAAACAGCTGGACATGATGGTGCATGCCTTTAATCCCAGTACCCAGTAGGCAGATTGATGTGAGTTCGAAGCCAGCCTGGTTTACAAAGTGAGTCCAGGACAGCCAAGGCTACACAGAGAAACTCCATCTCAAAAAACAAACAAAAAGATAAGAAAAAGAATGCCTGTGATTCCTTTGATACTTAAGAGTCAGACTCAGAGAAACCAAGGCAAACAAGCCAGCACTGGGAGGATGGTGCAGAGCACAAGGGCGCCTGCAGGGTTCTGTTATCTAAGTACCATCCCGTAGGTGCTCTGAGCCTCTAGCTTGAAGGTGTTGGACTCCCTGGACCACTCCGTTGGAAGGATCACCTGCACATCCACTGCCCTCTTCCAAAGAGCTCATCAAAACCCTGTGCATTTATTGGCCGTGTTTTGCTTTCTGGATTAAGATGAGGCGTAAGAGGCAGCAGTAGCTGGGAGCCAAGAAGATGATGAGACCGATGGTCCAGCATCTCCAGAGAGCTCTGACACAGAGGCTGAAAGGCTTACTGGATGCCGTACACCATCTAACGTCACTCTTCCTGGAACAGAAATGCTGACACCGGCCTTCCAGAAACACAGGACATTTACGAGCCCCAGGCCGCTCCCTTGACTGTTGCCAAAACATCCAGCTAACATGCTGGGAACTTCTTTCTCTAATGTTCCTTTAGCACAAGTGCTGAAGGGCCTGTCTTTTTCTTTTACAGTTATATTTTCATTTTTTCTTCATATCAAGAAAAAAAATTCGGGCTCGAGAGATGGCTCAGAGGTTAAGAGCACTGCCTGCTCTTCCAAAGGTCCTGAGTTCAATTCCCAGCAACCACAAGGTGGCTCACAACCATCTTATAATGAGATCTGGCTCCCTCTTCTGGTATGCAGGTGTACATGCAAGAAGAACACTGTATACATAATAATAAATAAATCTTAAAAAAAAAAAAAAAGAAAAAGAAAAAAATCATAACTATAATGTAAAAATATATCAATTATGGATCTAAGGGACAGACAGACAACTCTGGTTTCCAGGGCCGGGGATTCCATATATTATTTACAGACAATAACAGTCTGCATTGTGACTAAAGGGAGCAGGCATTTGTTGCACGTGTATCCTCTCCCGCATGCTGGGTGGGTACCTTTAGTCCCATTTTACAGAAGGGAAAGTGAGTCCCAGAGAGGTCAAAGGCTTATCCAGAGCCACACAGTACAAGTAGAAGGTGACGGTGTGGGTTTGACACCAGGGCTCGGGAAGCTGAAGCCTAGCATGGTGGCCCCACCTGGCAGGGGGAGGGGCGTTTTAAGAGACTGATGATGTTATATGCACCCATGGCTTTGTGATCTTTAACAACATGGTAGGAGGAGTGGAGACCATGGAACATAGTTAGCCAGAGTCTTATGTGATGGCTCACACAGCCTCAGGCACCAAGCTGTTCTCCCTCACCAAAACGATGCTTATTTGGATGATCTCATACCTCCTCTGTGTTTGATGAGTGGGTTTCTCTCCTTCCTTCCTTCCTTCCTTCCTTCCTTCCTTCCTTCCTTCCTCCTTTCCTTCCTTCCTCCCTCCCTCCCTCCCTTCCTTCCTGCTCTCTTCCCTGTCCCTCTCTCTTATAGGGTCTTTCCATGTAGCTTACCTCACACCTGAGATTCTCTTGCCTTGGCCTCCTGGGTACCAGGATTACAGGCCCCCCTCCAACTGTTGATTTTTGCTAAATTCTAGGGCCCACTACAGAGGTTAGCACACATAAAGTTCTCGATGATTATTTGTTTAAAGAACGGGTGAGTAAGATGGGCTCAGGATTGGGTGCTTGCAATCTCGGCTAGCCATTAGGCTGACAGGGAAGCAATGTGGGTCAGAGGACAGCCTGGATAGCATTGCAAGATCAAAAAACAAACAAACAATCAAAAAGAAAGAAAAAAGAAAAGGCCAGGCATAGTGGTGCATGCCTGTAATCCCAGAACTCGGGAGGCAGGTGGATGGATCATTGTGGGTTTAGGGCCAGCCTGGTCTACAAAGTGAGTCCAGGACAGCCAAGGCTACACAGAGAAACCCTGTCTTGAAAAAACAAGCAAATGAAAAACAAAAACAAACAAAAAGAAGAAGAGAAGAAAGAAAGAAAAGGAAAGGAAAGGAGTGGAGTCTTACACAGCTTTGATAGTTTAAAAAAAAAAAAAAGCTTCTGAGCTGACATTGTCACGAACTGCTCTATAGGCTCAATTTTCTTAACCAATACATTTTATTAAAACTTATTAACTCAGCATACGTCACTTATAACCCAACTAACCAAAACAATAGGAAAAGAGGATTAATGAACACAATAACAAAACCATAAGGATGTCAGTTCTGAGGAGCGATTTTCCTGGCATAATCAGCAAGACTTCTTCTGCTGGAACCTGGAGTAACCAGAACCTAGAACCTCAGCAGGAGCCGGAGCCCTGAAGCTGTCCCTCAAGCGGTTCTCTCTAGGAGCATCTCGAAGTAGAGCGATGAACTTCCAAAACTATCCCAAGTTTCCAACAGATCTCCTCCCAGAGTCTGTTCATGGGATCTTTTCAGCAGGCAACAATCAAGCTCCCGCACAAGGTAGTTGGTCTTCTAGTGGATTAACCTCACCTGTTCTCTCACAAGACCGTTCCCCATCCCACATTTGGGAAACAGGCTTATCTCTCCTTCACTGCACATCCTCTCTCCTTGGCCTTGAACCAGTAGGCATGACCTAACACACTGCAGGGAACTCAAATCCCATGGCTTCTAGCACAATAGTTACTATTCTAGCAATAGTTACTTTAGAGAAAACTAAACTCCCTTGCAGCTCTGCATATTTTTTGTGGGCAAAGGGTGAGAAATACGAATGTGAAATGGATGGATAAAGAATTGTTTTCCCTCAGAAACTAAACACCCAAATCCTTCTCTACAAAGCTGTCTTGTTTTTTCTGGTTTATACTGTTGGGGGGTGTCCAAGGGCTTCTGTTGCCATGTTTCAGAGCGTCTTCAGTGTACCCCGAAGGGTGGAGATGGCTGGATCCCTCTTAGAAAAGTGGCCTTGTTAGCTGGGCGGTGGTGGCGTACGGCTTTAATCCCAGCATATGGGAGGCAGAGGCAGGCGGATCACTATGAGTTCGAGGCCAGCCTGGTCTACAAAGTGAGTCCAGGACAGTCAAGGCCACACAGAGAAGCCTTGTGATGCTGAGAAACCACTAGATTCTTGGACTTTCTGTACACTGCCAGCCATCGTTGGATTAGCTGGACCGCAGCCTGTAAGTGATTCCAATAAATGCCCTGTGTGTACTGAGAAGACAGAGGGAGATTTGGTCCATAAATTCTGTGACTCTAGAGACCCTTGAGCAACGCAGAGCACCTTCCACTTTTTATTATCAGTCCAGGCTTGCTAGTGATCCTCCTCATGACTCTTCCTGCCCCCCTCCCCCAGTGCTGGATTAAGGTGCACACACTGGGTTTACTATGTTTGGCTTTTTTTATATGGGTGCTGGGAATCTGAACTCAGGCATCTTGCCAGCTGAGCAAGTCCAGCCCCTTTGAGGACTTAAAGACACAAACACAAAGCAGAGCGAGTACTGGAAGCAGGTGAGACTAGGAACTCTCAAAGCCTGAGCCCAGTGATGCGTTTCCTCCAGCAAGGGCACAACTCTAAGGCGCTGTAACATCCCCCAACCAGCACAGCAGCTAGACACCAAGCGTTCAAATACCTGAGCCCATGGGGGTTACCCCTCATCCACATCACTGCAATTATCTTGCATAATTATTCCAAATAGGAGAAAAAATTAGTTTTTCTGCAGAAGGAGACAGTTAATTAAAATAACTACTTTATAAAATTGAATCTATATATCTACCAATTACCTGCAATTTATAAACACCCATGGACAGGCTCCAAGACAAAAAGCGCAGAGGAACCGACGATAATTTAGACAGATATGTTGTAGACTATACATTTTAACACTGAAATGGAAACTCTTTCTACATACCCCAAAATCATATAGTTGATATGTATTTAGCCATATGGATTTAAAAAGGAAGGGTCTGTGTTTAGAAGCATTATTTTTCTAACAAAACAAAAGGTTTTTCTAAGGTCAGCCTGGTCTACAAAGAGAGTTCAGGACAGCTAAGGCTACACAGAAAAACCCTGTCTTGAAAAAACAAAAATAACAACAACAACAACAACAAAAGGATAAATTCTTAAAGAAAGAAAAGTCTCTGTAGCCAAAGGGAGTTTCCCTCCACTAGATTGAAAGGTTAAAGACCACATTAGACTGAAAGTGACACCATAGCAAAGAGTGTGCCCAAGGCACAAAACTGCATGCTTGAAATCAACTTCTCTTTGAAAAAGCTCCCAAAGCCAAGGGTAAGTCTGAGCTCATCCAGGGTTCTGGTGAGCAGGGCATGGACTCTAAGTAAACAATCAGTTAGAGGCCGGGGGCATGGTGGCACATGCCTTTAATCCCAGCACTCAGGAGGCAGAGGCAGCTGGATTGATGTGAGTTCGAGGCCAGCCTGGTCTACAAAGTGAGTCCAGGACAGCCAGAAATACACAGAAAAACCCTGTCTCAAAAAACAAGCAAGCAAGCAAACAAACAAACAAAAATTGGTTAGGAGAAATCATAAAGCACTCTGGGATGCACAAAATATTGGGGTCTTTTGTTTGTTTGGTTGGTTGGTTTTGTTGTTAGTTTTGGTTGGTCAGTTGATTGGGGCTTTCTTGTTGGGTTTGGCTTGGTTTTGTACACAAGGTCTCACTATAGAGGATGGGCTGGCCTTGAAGTTGTGACCCACAACCTCCTGAGTACAACTGTGGGAGATGCTTTTACTTGGAGTATTGTTTTTAGTTACAAGATGTGCAATGTGTACTGCTCAGTACGTATGCTGCCTGAAGAACATCCTATTCTAATCAAATCCTCCTTTGCCAGCCACACGTGTGAAGAGAGACGGGTTATCCACATACGATTCCTCAGACAGAACCGCAGACAGAAACAATGGGAATCAGCAACAGGAAGATCGAGTTCACTTCCATCAAGTGAACTTTGTAAAAATGTAAAACAATGCCACTTGTAGTTTTTCCCCCTTTGTTTTGCTTTTCTTTGGAGGGATTTAGCTAGCATAAAATGTTGTTTATATAAATATTTACCAAATTTGCTATTGTTCTTTTTACATAAATTAATGATTATTTAAAACATTGTCAGTTTTATTATCCAGTGTGATAGACATTTTTTTTTTTTTTGAGACAGGGTTTCTCTGTGTAGCCTTGACTATCCTGGACTCGCTTTGTAGACCAGGCTGGCCTCGAACTCACAGCAATCTGCCTGCCTCTGCCTCCTAAGTGCTGGGATTAAAGGCGTGAGCCACCATGCCCGGCTATGATAGATGTATTTAACCTTCATAAATAAAAGTTCTTTGGGGTCATCAATAATTTTTAGAATGTAAGGATATTCTGTAACCAAAAATTTAGGACATCCAGTTAAACAGAGATATATGTAATTCTGAATTTATAGTAAATAGTAGTTAACTTTAGCAAACGTTGGGAGTTTTTAGTTGAAAGCATAACACTAAGTTCAGTTAAGGTAGTCTTGGAACATCAGTTGTGACAGCTGATTTTGTGTGCTGGCTTGAGTTGGCCAGAGTTCCCAGATTTCTAATCAGTTATTATTTTAGACACATCCATGAGAGTATGGGTGTGTGTGTGTGTGTGTGTGTGTGTGTGTGTGTGTGTGTGTGTGTGTGTGTGTGTTCAGTTGGCTGTGTGGGGCTGTATGGTCTGAGTTGCTTTGTTCTTTAGAGACAGGGTCTGACCATATAACCTTCACTGGACTTGAACTTGCAGTGTGCAGCTTCTCTTTCCTTTTTTTTCCAAGACAGGGTTTCTCTGTGTAATAGTCCTGGCTTTCCTGGACTCGCTTTTGTAGACCAGGCTGGCCTGGAACTCACAGCGATCCGCCTGCCTCTGCCTCCAGAGCGCTGGTGTGCAGCTTCTCTAGTGTGGAAACTGCAGCTTTCTACTGCCATACTGACTTGTGAAAGACATTGCTGCAGGTGAGATTAACGTATAAATTGGTAGACTTTGAATAAAGCTCATCACTGTCAGTGAGCTTCCTGCAATCAGCTAAAGACTGACCCTCCATAACACGAAGACTGGCCTCCAAACAAGAAAGAACTCAGAGGCAGGCAGCCTTTGGACAGGAACTGCACTATCAGCTCTTCCTGCTTTCAGCCTGAGGCCCACTTTATACATTTATTTTGTTTGTTTGTTTGTTTTGTTCTTCATAATGTTTCATTTTCTTTTTTTTTCCTTTTTTTAATCTTTGTCAGTTTTTTATTTATTTTTTATTAATTTATTCTTGTTACATCTCAATAGTTATTCCATCCCTTGTATCCTCCCATTTTTCCCTCCTTCCCATTTTCATCCTTATTCCCCTCCCCTATGACTGTTCCTGAGGGGGATTACCTCCCCCTGTATATGCTCATAGGGTATCAAGTCTCTTCTTGGCAACCTGCTGTCCTTCCTCTGAGTGCCACCAGGTCTCCCCCTCCAGGGGACATGGTCAAATATGAGGCACCAGAGTATGTGAGAAAGTCATATCCCACTCTCCACTCCACTGTGGAGAATGTTCTACCCATTGGCTAGATCTGGGTTGGAGTTTAAAGTTTACCGCCTGTATTGTCCTTGGCTGGTGCCTTAGGTTGAGCGGGACCCCTGGGCCCAAATCTGCCTATCATAATGTTCTTCTTGTAGGTGTCTAGGACCCTCTGGATCCTTCTACTTTGCTATTCTCCCATGCTTCTCTCATCTAGAGTCCCAATAGGATGTCCTCCCCTCTGTCCCAGTTTCCTGGTAAGTGAAGGCTTTCGTGGGACATGCCCCTTGGGCTAGTATGCAGATATAAGTGAGTATTTACCATTTGACAATTCCATGAGCCAAGTCTTTAAAACCAAGCCCTTCTCTCAAAATGCATACACACATGCAATTGTTCTGTTTCTCTAAAGAGCTGCCTAACATTAGTCTTACCAGTAGGAGATACACACACACACACACACACACACACACACACACACACACTCCATACATACATTTGTCTATGTATAACAATAATAATTAAAAAGAAGCCATGAATTTGAGAGGGAGCCGAGATGCTGGAGGAGTGGTTAGCGGGGGGAAAGAAGAGGGTAGAAATGATATAAGTGCAATACCTGTGTATGAAATCCTCAAAGATAATTTAGTTGAATTGAAAATATATAAGGAATTCATAATAGCAGCCAATAAACTCTTGATGGGCTAGAGATTAAAATCAAGGGAAGATAAAATTGTTTTATTTTCTATTTATGATGTTAGCTAAGTATATAAAATGCCTTGAAATATGCCAATAAACATCGATATAGTTAACGTGCAATAGTTCTATACCAATGCCCATGCCAACAACACCTGGAAAAGCACAAAACCCTTCCTCTTCTAACGCCTCCTTGACACTCCCCTCCTACTCGAGGACTTCTCCACCCCTAAAGCTTTAACCTGCCTTTTCTCAGGTTCTTTAATTTGAGAACTATTTCTAAGTAATGTGTTAATGACTTCACACTTCCCAAAACAAATTACGTGTTAAATGACAACCTAAGAAAAAACAGCTGCTTTGCCCCACAGCAAGTAATCTCTAGCAGTGGGTGGACAGACCCGCAGCACCTAAGAGGTAGGAGAGAGCTGGGATAGGAGCCTTTCTGAGGCTTCCCAGAGAGGCCTCCCAAGCATCCCTTCATTGCTTGTCACTCACTCTGCTGAGTCCAGAGTCGAGGCTAAGACTGAAAACAGCCTCCCAGCCTTCCCTTCCCTGACAAGGGACTGCATACCAGAACTTCATTTTTGCAAATATTTAACAAGGGAGTAGATCAGTGGCCAAACAGAAACTACATAATACACAGTATCCACATTGTTACCATGTATATATATAAAATGTTTTTTGTCTATGTGTGGTGTAAGGGTGTGTGCCTGTTTTGGGTATGCTTTCACGTGCATGTGAGTGTATGAGGAAGCCAGAGCTCAGCATTCATGCTGTTCCTCACTACCTCATTAGTTTGACGCAGGGTCTCTCGCTGGGCAGCAGCTCTGAGATCTTCATGTCTCAGTCGCCCTGCTGCTGGGGTCCTAGGCACACACTGCTGTGCCTAGCATGTCTGCTGGAAATGAAAACTCAGACTATTATGCTTACACAGCAAACACTTCACTGTTTTTATAGTGGAGTAGTATATAAACATGGAAACAAATACGAGTGAGAACTTTAAATAAATGGAGAGTTGGGAAAACAAACAAAACTACAATATGAAAGACAACATATTGAAAGGAAAAGTCAAATCACTCCCCACAAGCGAATTCAGAGATTCAGATTCCTCTTAACCCAAAATCCTAGAGGACATTTTGGGGGGGGGGGGGAGAGAATGCAAACAGGCAAGAAACTTCTGTAATTGTTCCAGCACTGTGCTATAGCCAGAATAAAAATCGAAAAATTACAGAAACACATGCCCAACTTAAAGGGAACTAAATGAATGAAAACTCTGCACAACAACAACAACAGAAGGCTACATAAAAACAAAACAAAACAAAACAAAGCTTACTTCACGCTGGGCTTGTACCCAGGGTCTCTACAGCTCCCTAGAGAAACCTGCACACCCTCTCCACAGCTGCTCTGTCCTCCACAGTAGCCAGGAAAAGGAGTCATCCCTGATGTCCACCAACGGATGAATGGATAATTAAAGCGTGATGTATATACACCTGATGGATATACACTTTATCAAGCCATGAAGAGAAACGAAGTCATGAAATTTGCAGGTAAATGGATGGCCCCAGAAAAATTATACTGAGTGAGGTAGTCTAAGCCTAGAAAGACAAACACCCTGTTTTTTTTTTTTTTCTTTATATTCAGATCTCAGCCCCGACTCAGGCTCTATATGTTTAATTTGGTGTACCAGGGAGCTAGAAAGAAGATAGTAGGGGGCAATTATCTTAAAGGAGGGGGACAGTGGCCCATAGGAAAAATATGGAAATGGGTGTATACTGGGAGCAGAAAGGTTCAAAAATAGAGAACGAGGAGGATATGGGAGAAGCAAAGGAAGGAGGGGGAGGGGCAAGGTGGAGGGGGTGTGAGAAAACCAGTTATGTTAATGATGATGATGCTGATGATAGTAATGGGTGAAAGAAGCACTCTATGGTGCTAGCCGATGTCAGCCCTAGAAACAATGCGTCACCAAATCAGAACTCCAATGCCAAGTGTGAGGGACCTCTATGTTGTTGTTAATGGGGACGCACAGGGTGCACTTCTGGTGGCAGTATGGGTGACAGAGTGGCTACCATTCTGCCCTGTGTAGTCAGAGGCTGTGGAGCTAGGCTGGGTTTGGAGACAAGTCTCTGGTTGGGTTCCTTTGGACACTGGTACTGGGCTGGTCATATTGAGGACCATCAGTTTGCTGACTGCTCATCAGTGTGGCTTCCCTCTTCTTGTGCCCTGCCCTCTGAGACTCACCTACGGGCCCAGCGTCACTGACCTTCCTTGCAATGTTGGCATCTTGGGTAGAATCAAGTGTGTGGGCAGAGTGAGGTGTTGCCCCCAAGTAGAGCTACACACTTTACAAATGTGCTGGCTGAACTGGGTCCTGCTCTTGGCCCCTATGGAATGCTGGGGACTCAAGAGTCCACAACCCAGTGCTTCTCAGTGTCTGCTGGCATGGGGTGGGCTGTGCAGCAGGCTCTCCTTCCCAGGCACGGCAAAAGGCTGCCTGTCCTGTACACCCATAGGGACAAGAAACAAAACAAAACTACTCAATATGGGAAAGAGATTTCTAAGAAAGAAGAAGGGAAGGAGGGGAGGAGCTGGGGTGGGAGAGAAATAAGAGAGGCTCGGGGAGGGTAACCAGCATGCATTATATGCAAAAAACAGTCACCACAGAGCAAAATTTATTAGGAAAAAGCACACTTGCAAGCTGTATCATAGCAAAAGAGCTGAAAGACAAGCCAGAGATCAGCAAATATAACTATCAAACAAATTATAACATGGTATTATAATATATACTTATAGTAAAATAAACTCAATCTGAGCAGGAGGCATTATAAATCAGTTGGAAAAAGATTGCTAATCAATAAAACAGGGAATTAGTTTAGGCAGTAGAAGGAGTCAAAGATTCAGATTCCTACCTTACAACACCAGTCAAACCAATCCAACAGGAATGAAAGAGCTAAGAGATAGATAGATAGATAGATAGATAGATAGATAGATAGACAGACAGATAGACAGACAGACAGACAGACAGAAGCCGGTGTGTAGGGGGTCTGGACTCCCAGCTACCAAGGAGGCTGGGGCAGGAGGACTCACTACAAAGAGAGTTTAAGGCCAACTTACATGACTTAGTGACAGTCTATTTTTTAATTGGAAAGACAGTTACATTTTTTTCCTAATAAATTGATAAGCCTTTTAGTTTGTTTGTTTGTTTGCTTGTTTGTGTGTGTGTGTGTTTGAGACATGTTTTCTCTGTGTAGCCTTGGCTGTTCTGAAACTTGCTCTGCGGGCCAGGCTGGTCTCTGTAGCAGAGACTCCCCTGCCTCTGCTTCCTGAGTGCTGGGATAAAGGTATGCCCCAGGACCACCCCTCAATCCTTTTTAAGCATAAAATTAATGGGAAAAAATAATCACAAAAGACAGTATGATTTGACCATGTAAAAGTATAATGTAAGTAATTACAAAACCACCAAGTTGGGCTGGGCATGGTGACGCATGGCTTTAATCCCAGCACTTGGGAGAAAGAGGCAGAGGCAGGAGGATCTCTGCAAGGTCCAGGACAGCCTGGTCTACAAAGCTAGTCGAGGACAGCCAGGGCTGTAATACAGATGAACCAAAAAAATAATAGAGAGAGAAGAATTTGTCTTTGTCCAGCGAGGCCTCCATCGTGTGTATCACTCTCAATACTTATCCCCCAAGCTCTCACAGAACAGTCCACTGAGGCCGGCCGTGGTGGTGGATGCCTGGAATTCCAGCACTCAGGAGGCAGAGGCAAGTGGATCTCTGTGAGTTCGAGGCCAGCCTGATCTACAAAGCAAGTCCAGAATAACCAGGGCTACACAGAGAAACCCTGACTCGGAGAAAAAAAAGAAAAAAGAAAAAAAACCGGGTATGGTGGCGCACACCTTTAATCCCAGCACTCAGGAGGCAGAGGCAGGTGGATCTCTGAGTTCAAGGCCAGCCTGGTCTATAAAGTGAGTTCAAGACAGCCAAGGCTGTTACACAGAGAAACCCTGTCTCGAAAAAACAAACAAACAAACAAAAAACAAAACAAAAACAAACAAACAAACAAACAAAAAACCCCAAAAAAACCAACCCCAAAACAACAACAACAAAACAGCCCACTGAGTCCTGAGCATTTTCTGACCCAAAGTTCAAAGGGCCCCATAATCCTCCCACAAACAATGATCAAGTCTGTCATAGAAATACCTCATGACCTGGCTCCAATTTCTTAGTTTGCTTCTACCGCTGTGACAGACACCAGGGGCAACTAAACAGCGGTTATCAGTTTATTGTTTGTAGTACATCTTGAAGAGAAGTCAGAGCAGTAACTCAAGGCAGGAACCTGGAGGCAGAAACTGAAGCAGATGCCACGGAAGGGAGGGGTGCTGCTTGCTGGCTTGCTACTCACAGCCTGCTCAGCCTGCTTTCGTATAGCACTCAGGCCACTTGCCCAGTGGGCTGGGACCTCTCACATCAACCATTAATCAAGAAAATTCCCGCTCAAACTAAGGCACCAGCCAAGGACAATACAGGAGGTAAACTTTAAACCCCTTCCCAGATCTAGCCAATGGTCAGAATATTCTCCACAGTTGAGTGGAGAGTGGGATATGACTTTCTCACGTACTCTGGTGCCTCACATTTGACCATGTCCCCTGGAGGGGGAGACTTGGTGGCACTCAGAGGAAGGACAGCAGGTAGCCAAGAAGAGACTTGATACCCTATGAGAATATACAGGGGGAGGTAATCCCCCTCAGGAACAGTCATAGGGGAGGGGAATAATGGGAAAATGGGGGGGGGGGGTGAGGGAGGAATGGGAGGATACAAGGGATGGGATAAACATTGAGATGTAACAAGAATAAATTAATTTTTAAAAAATCAAAAAAAAAAAAAAAAAAAAAAAAAAAAAAAAAAAAGAAAGAAAGAAAATTCACCACAGACTTGCCTACAGGCAATTTGATGGAAGCATTTCTCAACTGAGATTTCTCTTTCCGGATAACTCTAGCTTGTGTCTAGTTGACAAAAAAAGAGAAATAACAGAAGGGAGGAACGGAGGGAGGGAGGGAGGGAGGGAGGAAAGGAAACCAGCAGAGTATCTAGTAAAGGTCTCAAACCTAGAATATTAAACTTGCTTATATAATTTAATAACAAATGGCAGCTGAATGGGGAAACACGCCTTTCACAAGAGAGAATTATCTCCCAATGGCCAGTGAACATATAAAACATTGTCTCCTTCATTAATCACTAAGAAATGAACATTAAAGTGGCAATGCTGCAGTACAGCAAGCTGGCAGCTGGCTATGGTGAAAATACAGTTACAGAAGGTAGCCAGCATTTGAGTCCTTATTCACTCCTGAGAACGGCTGGCTGAAGGAACCACTCTGGGGATTACAGACTGTCAGTGTCCACCGAAGCCAAACGCAGGCATGCAGACCCTGCCTCTCAGCACGCGCACTTCTAGATGTACGCCCTGCGAAAACACAGCCACCAACCGCTTTACACCGACGTGCTCACAATCCACAATTGAAAGTCGGCCAAATGTCCAGTAACGACACAATGGAAAATGCAGATAGCGTGTGCCTGATTTCTAAAACAAAATTCCTGAAAACAAATGAACAGAGCTGCCTGTCGCTGTCACAAGTGGGGAGAGCTGCTATTCCCGGAGAACAGTGGGCTGGAGGGCATTTCTGAGGGGGAGAAGCTGCTGACTTCCGTGTTTTTGCTCATATCGGCAGTGCTTGCTTTGTATACTTCCACCAAGATCTCAAACACAATCAGACGGCGTTTGCGTGGTTTCTAAGTTGCTGATCCTCAGCATTGGCAACGGTACAACACAAGTATACTTATATACTGTTGGCAGAGCTATAGATTTAGTCAACCTTCTTGGAAAGCCAATTAGCAATATGGACACACACACACAAAAATCCCAAAATGTATGGTCTTTGGCCTACTACTTCCATGTATATGTGTGTATCTTAAGGTATTAATCCACCTTATAAAATGACAAGGGGAAATTATGACAGGACACCAGACTATGCTTATTCAACACAGTCCAAACTATTTAAATATATTTAAGAATGAGAGACTGGAAGAAAGCACATGGAAAATCATGACTGCTGTGTCCCCAACCCCGGTGAAGCCACAATGTCAACGTGATGGTGTTAGGGTGTGTGGCCTTTAAAAAAAAGGTCCTGTAGGTCTGCCTGGTAGAATCAGGACTTATCAGAGACAGGAGGCAGAGGAACGAGCTCACTTTCTCTCTACAGAAGCCACCATAGTAAAGTAGCTCTTTGTGAATCTGAAAGAGAGACCTCAGCAGGGCCAAGTCTTGCTGGGACTCTGACCGTGGAATTCCTGAGCTTGGAAACTATGAGAAATAAGTGTTTATTGTTTCTGCCAGTACATGGCAACTTGTTATAGGACCTAAGAATAATAGTCTAAAAATTTATCTGAATGAACAGATGGTTTATCCCTTTTTACTTCACTGTTTTTGAAATTCATCATCAAACAAATTATATTTTTATTTAACACTTTACATATTGGAGGGGGGTGGAGGAGCATGCTGTGCCATGGTGTCTTAGTCAGGATTTCTAGTGCTGTGATGAAACTTCCACACCACTGTTCAACATCAAAGGAAGTCAGGACAGGAACTCAAACACGGCAGGAACCTGGAGGCAGGAGCTGCCGCAGAGGCTGTGGAGGGGGGCTGCTTACAGGCTTGTTCCTCATGACTTACTCAGCCTGATTTCTTATAGAACCCAGGACCACCAGCCCAGGGATGGCACCACCCACAATAGCTGAGTCTTTCCCCAAAAATCATTAATTAAGAAAATGCTATACAGGCTTGCCTACAGACTGATCTTATGAAGGTTTTTGTTGTTGTTGTTGTTTTCTGTTTTTTGTTTATTTGATTTCCAGACAGAGTTTCTCTGTGTAGCCTTGCCTGTTCTGGACTCACTTTATAGACCAGGCTGGCTTCGAACTCAGAGATCAGTCTGCCTCTGCCTCCTGAGTACTGGGATTAAAGGCGTGCACCACCATGCCCGGCTGATATTTTTTTTTTTTTTCAACTGGGGTTCCATTCTCTCAGATGACTCCATCCTTTGTCAAGCTGACCTAGAATTAGGCAGCACATATGGTTTGAGTTGGGGGAGGGGCAGAGGACAACTTGTGGGAATTGGTTCTCTTGCACCATGTGGGACCTGAAGATCAAATTATCAGGCTTGGCAACAAGTATTTTTACCCTCAAAGTCATCTCATTAGCCCCATTTTAATTTTTAGAAATGTAATTAATCATTAATTGTGAGTAAACCTTCCTAGGCAAAGGCCAAAAAGTACAGAAGTATCAAGTAAAGCCTAAATGTTTTTCATTCATGTAGTCTCTCCCTAGTCCACCACTCTGGCTTTTTTTTCTTTTGGTAAATTAAGCATCAATATCTGCTTACTAGCCTTTTGAATATATTTTACTTAGTATATAAATATAAAACATGCATACATAGGTAAGGAAATGTGCATTACAAAGTTTGGTGTTGTTTTTTTAATTAGTGCTTTAAAAAAAATTAAAACACGGGGAGCTGTGTTCTTATTCTCATTTTACTGTCTGTCCCATGCTGTGATTTAAGCGTCACAAAGCTACACATAAATAGTACTTTCCTGAAACATAAACTGCTTAGTGCTGGTGGCCACACGCCAGGTCCCCACCTGCTTAATACCTGCTTAGCATCAGACGACTCTTGTGTAGGCATGCTGGCTCCCTCTAATGTATTGTAAAATGCTTTAAGACACTCCAAATAATTAGGACGGTTCATAGTAATCTGTCTAGATCTAGACCAGCCTTTTCTTTCTTTCTTCCTCCTCCTCCTCCTCCTCCTCCTCACCCTCCTCCTTCTCCCCCTCCCCCTCATCCTCCTCTCCCTCCTCCTTCTCCTCCTCTCCCTCCTCCTTCTCCTCCTCTCCCTCCTCCTCTCCCTCCTCCTTCTCCTCCTCCCCCTCCTCCTCTCCCTCCTCCTCTCTCCTCCTCCTTCTCTCTCATCTTTTTCACATAGTATTCAGCACTACCCATTACTTTATAATAGGTAATTTGAGAAGTACACATGATTTTATTTCAAAGGAATCGAGGTGCAATTGCAATCGGGCTCAGGTTTTCTGAGTATGTTCCTGTTTGTTTGCTATGTTTAAAGCAGGAAGTCAAGCATCTGTTTGGATTTTCATCAAAGATGGTTTGTGAGAAATACTGCCTTGCTTGGGACAGCATCCTTACACTGAGGACTACATTAATAGAGGCTGCTGTTTGCGCAACAGAAAAATCAAATCATTGAGTGTTTGTCCAAACACCAAAGGGATCGGACAGTTTTCATAAATATTCTCCGTGTCCTGAGCACAGCAGTTGATGCTGCTATGAATCATACGCCCCTCTGTCACCTGTGACATTGTTCACCTCTATCATGCTCCACTGTTATGACGTCACTCACATCTACTATGCTCCCGCTGTTATGACTGTACACTGTCCCGTCTCCATCACCCTGCTCCCTTGTTAGTCTCAGCTTTTAAACCTGGCAGCTGGTAACTTTCTGGAGATTTCTCTATCTATGTACACACACTTCTATGTGGATTAAATAAAGCCTAGGAACCTACCTGGCCCCACCTCAGCAGGGTTTTTGCATATGACTCCAGCAGTCAAGGGTAATTAGGAGAAATTCCAGCCTTAGTGGCATCTCTGTGGTGTCATTAAAGAAGACGAACTGCATGGCCCATGACAACAGCCCTTCAAACATCTCTTCTTTATTCCTCTTTGCAGAAATCTGCTCCAAAGCCTCCTTCCTGGCTCACTCTGGTCTCTCCCTTTTCAAAGTCAGTTCCCACCCTGGCTTCTCGGTGTCTCCCCATGTGTTGCCTCTAATCTGTAGGTTAGCACCCTGGAATGGGGCAGAGATGGAGGAGGGGGTCAAAGGGGACAGTTTTATTACTCAATGGAAGTAGGAAGAGCAAGAGTGATAGAACAAGATGCTTTTGCCCAATACCTTATTGCAGCTAATAGACACGCACAGACTAAATCTCCTCACTGCCAAGTGAGGTCTAGAAGTGGGTGTACTGAAGTTGGGGTTATTTGGAAAACTAAGGGAGGGGCTTTTGTTTGGTTGGTTTGTTGTCTGTCGGTTTTGCTTGAGAAGGAAAATAACATTTGCCGAGTGTTGAGTGCTGGGCAATGTCCCATTATGCTTTGCACTTAGCTGGCACAGCACTGGTAAGAGGGATTCATCATGGCCTCTGTTTTAGACCTGAGGACTAAGTATGTTCCTATGGGCAGGTGTGGTGGCGTACACCTTTAATCCCAGCACCCAGGAGGCAGAAGCAGGTGGACCTCTGTGAGTTTGAGGCCAGCTTGGACACTCAGAGCTACATAGTGAGACCCTGTCTCGAAAAAGTAATCAATCAATGCTTGTGTGTTGCGTCCAACACAACAGCAACACATTCTCTGAGCTGCCAAATTCTCCTATTCCCCAAAGGTGATCTTCCATAATCTGGAGCTGATTGGATCCGAGGTGTTTGCGTGATGTTACGTGATGCAATCATATATTCATGGAGTGTTTCAGGGCAGCTGCGTTAGCGACTATACCCTGTCAGAGACTCAAGCACTTCGCCTCTGGTAGCAGCCTTGTCAATGGCAAGGCTGAGATCTAGATGGGGCTGGTGGGTAAGGCAGGATCCAGGAGCAAAGCAGGTGGTTGGTTTGGGGTAGGAGCAAAAGAGGTGCTAGATTGGGAGAGCTGTGGGGAAGATTTGGGAGCAGGAAGCATTTGAAGATACTTCGGAGCATGCAGGGTAATCCCTCACTATTTGTCCTGTGAGTGCATGTTTATTTTTAGTCACTCTCCCATAAGCCCATAATTATTTTTCCAGCCTGGGAAACAGAACCTCAGTGGCAGGCAGTACCTCTGTTCTTTTGAGAACACATGGTAAGCCACACATGGCATCTACTGTGTTCTAGGCTGAATATTATTTTTTGGGGGGGGCGGGGTCTGTTCCAAAGGGTTGTTCACATTTATTGGGCTTACTGTCCTCAGTCAGCCTGAGTTGGGTCCTGGTTTGCTGTCCCCACGATAGCAGGGTAGTGATAGGGACTTGGTCTATCCCAGTAGTGATGCTTTTAATGGGTCGGGAAGGATGAGGCGAAGGAAGAGGCCAAGGAAGGGTCACACTCCCACTGAAGGCAGCCTGGGTACTTTCTGTGCATCACTTGCATCCAGATCTGTCAACCCTAGTGTTTCTTTAGTGATGCCTTTCCGGTTCTACCTTCCCATGGTAGTGCTGACTCTGCTAGTGACATTAAGACATGTGCTATTGGTCTTATGGATTCAGACATTAGGTACCATGCCTGCAATCCTAGCACCTAGGAGTACCATGCCTGCGATCTTAGCACCTAGGAGTACCATGCCTGCAATCCTAGCACCTAGGAGAAGGAAAGTAGATCAGGAGCTCAAGGTCATCCTGACCAGTCTGGACTACATAGGACTCCGTTTGATAAGGATACACACACACACACACACACACACACACACACACACACACACACACACACACACCAAAAACCAAGAAAAAGCAGAAAGAAAACCAATATGCACAGCCTGGGGTCATCACAAAGCCACAGCACTAGTAGAAATTTTAATTTAAATTGAATAATATTAAAAGCACTCTCAGAGTGCTCTTAAGTTAACTTCTTCAGTCTCGTGGCACTTGGTTTTAATGATTGAGGAACTCTTCTATGATTAAGTGGCTGAGCTGGGTCATTTAACCAGGGACTGGCGAGGCCAGAACTCAAACTCCGCTCCTGCTCGCTTTGGGGCTCTCCCACTGCTCTGCCTCCCGATTTCTACATCTGAGAAATGCCTTGGGGTGTGTGTGTGTGTGTGTGTGTGTGTGTGTGTGTGTGTGTGTGTGTGTGTGTGTGTGTGTTGCATGGCTAAATAAGCAATGTCTTTAGGGGCTGCAGAATCAGGGAAAGCTAAGGATAAATTAGCTCCTCAAGACAAAAAAGCTGATTTTTTTTTCTGTTGTTGTTTTGATAAATCACAACACAAGGCCACACATTTGCTCAAGGTCAATGATTGTCTGGTTTTTGCCAGGCCCTGTCTGATAGGAAGAAAAGACATGGAGAGATTTATTGCCAGCCATCTCTTAGCCCGGGGTAACCATGCCTAGAGTCTCTCCAGCCAGTGGGTGCAGTCTACATCACTAAGCGTGTCAGCTTCGTGCATGGCAAAGTCACTTTGTTCCCTGACTTGGTCTTGCAAAATTCAAAACCCGGTTCAAGGGCTGCACTGGCTGACCAGATGTGCCCTTCAGCACCTTCTGTCTGATGCCCACCTGCCTGATGCCCATCTGGCTGGTGCCCACTTGTCTGATGCCCACCTGCTGGTGCCCACCATTTGGTAGCACATTCCCAATTCCGGTCCTTTCTTCCTCCCCTAAGTCCTGGCACACGGTGTCAGTGTTTGCTTGAACCACCCTGTGATTGTTCCGTCATTTCACTTGCCTGGGCACCTCCCGGAAGGAAGGCGTGGCTTTCCCCTTACCTCTGTGCTTTGCTTATCAGTTTAAAAACATACTGTGAGCCGAGGTAGGGAGGACCCAATGTGCAGAGATATAAAAACAGATGGAGTGGCAGAAGGAGAGGACCCTGGCTCACCAACAGCAGAAGGTAGAAGAATGGCCTGAGGGAGGGAAAGCAGTCAAGATATAATGTTCACTTTCACTTTAAAAATCCTGTGTAATGTGAGGATCCCAACCCTGAAAATTCCTCTTTATATCCCTTAACATCTACTCTGAAAAGGCAAAAGCCTTGCGAGTATCCCTGTCAGAGCCTGAGGCAGACAAGTGGTCTCCAGTAGAAGAAACACTGAGCCCTGCCAGGAAGCCACCACCCCTGGCTCAGGGGATTTCAGGGACACATAGCATTATCATTCCAGGGACAAGGTCACCTGACAGAAACTGGACCTTGTTGGACCAGTCTAGCAGGGGTGGGATCACTGAGGAGAGACCAGTGCTACAGACATTTGTGTTTTCCTCTTCTCCCAGAGCTCCCATATCTTTCGTTTTGGACAAGCCAGCTTTAAAGCAGGGAACACTAGCCAGACATGGTAGCACATGCCTTTAATCTCAGTACTCAGGGAGGTAGAGGCAGGTGGATCACTGTGAGTCAGAAGCCAACCTTGTCTACAAAGTGAGTCCAGGACAGTCAAGGCTACACAGAGAAACCCTGTCTCAAAGACGGGGTGGGGGTAAGGGGGACAACACGACCAACTCCACCCCTAAAAGGAGAAAACCAAAACCAACCAACCAACAACAGAAACAGGGAACACTGAGGCATGAGAAGCTCAGCCTGGGAGCTCCTAGCCAGTCTTTAGAGAGGGCGAAAACTGGAGGAAGACAGGTCGTGTAGCCCAGCGAGGCAGCCAGGGTGAACTAATGCTCATTTCCATTAGTAAGTGCTTGCAAACCATATCTTTTTTTTTTTTTTTTTTTTTTTTTTTGGTTTTGTTTTTTTTTTCCAGCCAGGGTTTCTCTGTGTAGCCTTGGCCATCCTGGACTCACTTTGTAGACCAGGCTGGCCTCGAACTCACAGCGATCCGCCTGCCTCTGCCTCCCGAGTGCTGGGATTAAAGGCGTGCGCCACCATATCTTAAGTCATAGATTCTTACAGTTGATGATAAAAATTGAGTTTGGATTTAAGATGTGTACAATCATCAGAGGTCATTTGTTGTTGTTGTTTTGTTTGTTTGTTGTTTGTTTGTTTTTGTTTTTCGAGGCAGAGTTTCTCTGTATAACAGCATTGGCTGTCCTGAACTGGCCTCAAACTAACAGAGATATGCCTGCCACTGCCTGGGGCAGTGTTGGGTTACAGGCGTGCACCACCACACCCAGCTATCATTTGTTGTTTTAATTGAAAATCCCAGGTTGTTCTATTTTATCAATAAAGACTCAGGAGCCAGATGCTGGGTTGAAAAACCTGCTAGCTCAGAAAGGCAGGGAAAGCACCCAGCTGACCTTCCTACTCAGCTCACATCCTGATGGAAAAGGCCCAAAAGTCTCACTAGCTCTGCTGACAACCCAGGAAGAAAAGACCAAAAGACCCAAGGGCAAAGCCTTGCTAGCTCAAAGCTCAAAAAGCCAAAGGCCAAGGAGCCGATGAGCTCAAGAGCTAGAGGGCTAAGAGCCAAGCTAAAATCCCGAGCTAAAGAGCTAAAGCACCAAAGACCCTCTCTACTTCTATACACTGTCATAAATACTACTCAGCTCAAAGTCCTTCCTACCCTTTAATCCCTGTCAGCTGGTTTCTATCTCCACATCTTTGTTTGTTTGTTTGTTTTGATTTTTTTAAAGACAGTTTCTCTGCGTAGCCTCCTTGCTTATCCTAGAATCACTCTTTAGACAAGGCTGGCCTCTTTGAACTTACACTTGCTCTACTTCTTGACCTAGGACTGACTTTATTAGATCCTGTGTACAGATAGTTCTTGGATTAAAGGTGTGTGTAAGGCTGGCTGAACCACACGTAAATCACTTGTTTACAATAAGCAGAAAGTTCTTGGATTACAGGTATGTTAGGGTTCAACCACAAGAAACAGAGATTTACAGTTCAGTCTGAGGGATCACGAAGGGATCAAAGACAGACTTTTACAGTTCACAATCTCAGGGATCACATTGAGATCAAATAACCTGCAGCAACCATTGGAAGTCATACTGGTAACCAAAACAGAAGGACCTTTGGAATAAAGCTATTTTTGCTCATTGTATTAGCAAGTTGTCACACAGTGTTTAAGCTCAATGAGAAGCTAGCTCCAGAGTTGGGGTTGGCACTTTCAGACCCAACTGTTTGTCTTAGAGTGTTGCCCTTTAAGATTGTCAGTCCAAGCTGGGCATGGTGGCACAAACCTTTAATTCCAGCACTTGGGAGGCAGAGGCAGGAGGATCTTCCATGAGTTCGAGGCCAGCCTGGACTACAAAGTAAGTTCCAGGACAGCCAGAGCTGTTACACAGAGAAACCCAGTCTTGAAAAACACCCTCGCCCCCCCCCCCCCGCAAAAAAAGAAAGAAAAACCTGAAGGAAGGAAGGAAGGAAGGAAGAAAGAAAAAAAAAGAAGAAAGAAAGAAAGAAAAAAGATTGTCAGTTCATGACAGACGTGGTGGCACATGCCTATATTTCCAAAACTTCGAGGAGGCAGACGCAGGCAGATAGGTCTCTATGTGTTCGAGGCCAACCTGGTCTACAAGGTGAGTACAGGATTGCCAAGAATACACAGAGAAGCCAGACGTGGTGGTGCACGCCTTTAATCCCAGCACTCGGGAGGCAGAGGCAGGAGGATCGCTGTGAGTTCGAGGCCAGCCTGGTCTACAAAGTGAGCCCAGGATGGCCAAGGCTACACAGAGAAACCCTGTCTCAAAAAAAAAAAAAAAAAAAAAAAAAAAAGAATACACAGAGAAACCCTGTCTTGAAAAAACCAAAACAAACAAACAAACAAGCAAGCAAAAAGAACCCTGTCCAGGGATGGGCTGACCCTACTCCCAACCTGTGAAAAGGGGAAAAGAGAGGCGCCTGGCAGCCCAAGAATAAATTCCATGTCCTTGAGAACAGAGGGGGAACAATTTGGGTAAAACCACCACCGTGTCCTTCAACACAGCTGGAGAGAAAACCAGTGCCAGCATCCTCCCGAAGCTAAATGCTGTATATCCCAAGATATAAAGACTGACTCCTGGGGCAGAAAGGGGTACTTGGACATCTCCCCTAGGAGCAGATGTTCTGCAGGGGACACTCCATGTGGAACAGAGGCTCCACCTGGCTGTTTTGGTTTCTGGACTTGCCTAGGCAGTATCTGCTGGAGGATATGTGTGTCGTATGCTCTGATAACCTTTTGGTGCTCACAGCTTGTCTTCTTCACTTTATTGCTGTGAAGAGACACCATGACCAAGACAACTCTTATAAAAGAGAAATCATTTACCTGGGGCCTTGCTTGCAGTTTTCAGAGGTTTAATCCATTACCATTGTGGTGGGGAGCCTGGAGCCCACACAGCACCAGAGTCGTGTCTGAGAACTACAGCCTACTCCCTAGGAAGAGAGAGAGACACTCTGGGCTATAGGTCTCCTTGGGAGGTATTCAGTGACTCTGGCATCTCCAACATCTTGGAATCTCCAACGTAATCCAGGCTTCACCTAATGGCTTTCCTGGGATATATATATGGCATCAGTGGCTTTCCTTAACTGCGAGATTCCACAATCTGTTTCTTTTTTGTTTGGTTGGTTGTTTTTTGGTTTTTTAGAGGTTTTAGGGTTTTTTTTTTTTTTGGTTTTTTGAGACAGGGTCTCCCTGTGTAGCCTTAGCTGTCCTAGACCTGCTTTGTAGACCATGCTGGCCTGGAACTCACAGCAATCCGCCTGCCTCTGCCTCCCCAGTGTTGGGGTTAAAGGCGTGCGCCACCACACCTGTTTCTGGTATCTTGACAATAAAGCCAGAATCATGTGGCCAATTTCTGATGCTTGATGGGGCTGAACCTTGGTCCCCTCCTTCACTTATATTTGCATCATCTTTTCTGTTGGTGGTTTCATCCACTTCTTAAACTTTCATTCTTTTCATAAGTTGGGAGCTTAGCTGAGTGGAGTTCAGCCTTAAGGTCACCATTCCCCTCATTCCACTTCATAGCAGGCTTTTCTTTTTTGTTTATTTGTTTTGTTTTGTTTGTTTGTTTGTTTGTTTTTTAAGGGACAAGATTTCTCTGTGTAGCCCTGGCTGTCCTGGCCTTGCTTTGTAGATCAGGCTGGCCTCAAACTCACAGATTCACCTGCCTCTGCCTCTCCAGTATTGGGATTACAGATGTGCACCACTGCTCCCAACCAGGCTTTTCTTTAAACTTTTTTTATCTCCTTGAGCACTGTACTTAGCGCTACTATACTTCCTGGTGTTCCTTTTCTCCTCATACTGTACATTTTGTATTTCTCCTTTACCAATTTGTTCTTTTTCATTATGGTTCAGCATAAGAGTGGTCACTAATAGCCACAGGACACAGTCAATACTAGGCTGCCTTGAAATCTCTGCCAATGCCACTAATCTACAACTATTCAATTTAGCTTCAGGTAGATGTTTTTTCAACAAGGACAAAAGAAGCATGTTTGTAAGCTTTGAACTTTTTCAAACCTACTTTATTGGGGTTCTTTATGCTTATAACCTCCCTTCTAACCCATCTACCCTAGATCAGAGAGAAAAGTGGAAAAACACCACACACACTTACACAAGCCTGTTTCCCATCCCATACTTGGGACCAAAACAAAACGTGTTTACACCCACTGTACATTCTTCTTTAAAAAAAAAAAAAAAAGAAAAACACAAGAATGGTCTCTAGGCCACTTACTTATATTCTTCTGGAAACTTCTTGAGCTGGGCCCCCACAGTCCAAATCACCTCCAGCACCACCATACCCCATTCTACTAGAGTGGTCCACTAAGCCCTGTTTAAAGCATCCAACTGCTTGTCTAGCCTGAAGTCCCAAACTCTTCCATATCCCCAATCGTGGTACCAACTTCTCACTTAGCCAATGTTTATTGCTGTGAAGAGACTCTATGACTGAGGTAATACTTACGAAGGAAAGCATTTAATTGGGGGCTTGCTTCCAGTTTCAGAGGTTTAGTCCATTATCATCATGGCAGAGAGCTTGGTAGCTTGTGGGCAAGTGCTGGGGCAGTAGATGAGAACTACATCCTGATCTACAGGCAGAGAGGGGGAGGGGAGAGAGGGATGGAGGGAGGGGGAGAGAGAGAGAGAGACAGAGACAGAGACAGAGACATAGGCCTGGAATGCGCTTTTGAAACCTCAAAGCCCAGCCACCCTGTGACACACTTCCTCCAACAAGACCACACATTTCAATCTTTTCAAATAGTGTCACTCCCTGGTGACTAAGCATTCAAATATATGAGCATATGGGGACCGTTCTTTCTCAAACCACGCCATCACTCTACTCATGCTGGCTGTGTACTGTATAATATAAAATCACCCCCTCAAAACTGAAAACAGTTAGGATGAAGCATTTGCCCCCATGGAGCAAAAGCTACAAGCGGGATGAGCACAAGCTGACAGTGTGCATGTGCTCAGAGAGAGAAACAATTCCACTTGACCCTGGAGTCCATATCCTCCTAGACAGTTGGAAGTAAAAGATGCAATTGATGAGGTCATAGAGAAGAGGTTACGTAGGGCTTTCTTCCGGGGACGATCAGATAAGACTAAAGCATAGACAGGACATGTCAGGAGAAGACCAGCAAAGGGCCATCTTAATTTTATTTTGCCAAGAAAAGCCTAAATACACAGAATCTATGAACTACAAATACCACATATGTTAGAGGACCAAGCCCTAAATGGGACATCTATACTAGCCCCTCCAAGGCTTAGGAAGCATGGGGGTGTATAAAAAGGGAACAGTGTCGGGGGGGCGGGGTTCTGTGAAACTCTTGTCATCTGGATGTCACTGGGGAACTGAACAAGAAGGTGGGGCCCATGGGAGGGCCTCGGGAGACCCCACCTCTCCTTGAGGAGCTGTTGGTAATGAGTGGTTGCTGGGGAAGGAAGAGCCGTCTTCTTCAGTGACGTAGTTACTGGTTAAGTTGCATGTGCTCTGTCTGGTAAATAAAGCCACATCTGGCTGGGCGTGGTGGGGCACGCCTTTAATCTCAGCACTCGGGAGGCAGAGGCAGGCGGATTGATGTGAGTTCAAGGCCAGCCTGGTCTACAAAGTTAGTCTAGGACAGCCAAGCCTACACAGAGGAACCCTGTCTCGAAAAACCAAAATAAATAAATAAATAAATAAATAAATAAATAATTTAAAAAAGGGCCACATCTGTGCTTGTATAAGCAACCCTAACTATGTCAGAGGGTCGCAGCGAAATAAAACAAAATAGCAACAACGGGAAAGACTTGAAAGCAGGAGGAAGGCTTCCTGGGAAGCAAGGGTGCAGTGGGAATAGAGGTAGATGAGAGAGCATAAAGCACTTGGAAACAGCCAGAATACTTTATATGCATTTTAAATTTATGAAGAAAAAAATAAAACAGAAAAATTAAAAAAAAAGAAACAGAGAGCAAAAAGGGCTTTAGAATAAGTCCAAATCCTTAAATTGAGTTCATTTAGATAAAATAAAATTTATTACATGTTCTTGCTTTTCTCCTTGGACTACATAGTGACATTTTATGATTATTGAATTTTATGATTCCCGAATTTCTCCCTTTTCTGAGATTCTGGGATCCTGGCCTGTTATGTTAGGGGCAATTTCCTGTCTGTCCTGTCATAAGCTGACGATATGGCTTCGGTTGAGAGGTACTTAACTTTCATTACTATCCAGCCACACAATTGACTTTCTATCAGATACAGTGAAGTCTTTGGTTGGAGGAAATCTCATCTGCCAAAGAAAGAGGAAGCACATTGCCTATGTCATTGGCCCCAGAAGCTTCTTCCTCAGCCTCAAACCAGATGACCTTAACTCACACTGTTTGAAGCTATTCGGGCCACACTGAGCCCATGACCGGTAAGCACTGTATCTTTAAACTGCTCAGATGTGGCCTGGCACAAGATGCACTGTCAAAAAATGCTCGGCAGACTCATTTTACAATGATATCTGCGGGAGAACTGGGCTCTTTCTTAATGCCAATGGTGGTGCTGCTGGCTACAGACTTCCTGGCACCAGAGGATGAGCAGTGAGTGCCCTGGAAGCTTTGCCTTGAGTCTATTTACCCTCTCTAAGTGATTCTATTAGCCATTTAATATTTATAACAAGTTCTTCCTGCTTAAAGTGCCCAGAGGATGTCCTAGTTAGTGTCAGCTGTCAGCTGGACACAGTTTAGAGTCATCTGAGGGAGTCTCAGCTGAAGGATGGTTCAGTTCAGTTTAGACTACGCTGACTGGTGACAGATGTGGGAAGGGCCCAACCACTGTGGGCAGCACCATTCCTAGGCAAGTGCACCTGAGCCTTATAAGAAAGCTGGCTGGGCACGAGCCAGTCAGTGAGCCAAAGACTGAATCAACGGGCAGCTTTTTAATTTTTCTGCTTGCGTTCCTTCCCTGACTTCCCTGGATTAATGGATTTCGTCTCGCAAATATAAGCCAGATAAATCCTACCTTCCCCAAACTGCTTTTAGTGAGAGTTTTATCACAGGAACAACAGGAAGCTGGAACAGAGGGGACTGTGTTCCAAAGGATCCCTTGCTGATGCAGATGTAATTTCTGCACTTAAAGAGAGAGAGAGAGAGAGAGAGAGAGAGAGAGACGAGGAGAGAGAGAGAGAGAGAGAGAGAGAGAGAGAGAGAGAGAGAGAGAAAGAGAGAGAAAGAGAACAGAAACAAACCCACAGGGGCCAGGGGCGGGGCTGTCATCCAGCCACACAGAGGGGAAGGAACCTGGGTTCACAGAGGAATAAGCTCCAGCACAGGAGGGGCCTGGGACTTGAAAATCAAATGGGAGAGTAGGAAAGAAACAAGGGCACCAAATTGCCCAAAGACTCTGAATGGCAAAGGCCGAAACAATAAGAGAGAGGGTAAAGAGGCAAGCAGAGAGGTCAGGGCTAGGAGAGAGCCAGGAATGGGCCTCATGTGGTATGCTTGCCTAGCACGCACAAAGCCCTGGGTTCAGACTTGAACACCGGCACCAGATAAAGCGCAGGTTGTGGCGTATGCTTGAATCCCAACACTTGGGAGACAGAGGCAGGAAGACCACAGTGTCAAGGGCATCCTTGGCTTGGCTATATAATGAGTGTGAGGCTGGCCTTGACTGCATGAGACTGTCTCAAACCAGACAGACATATGAATAAACGAATGAATGAATGAACGAACAAACAAATGAATAGGAAGAGGCAGCTAGGAAAAAAAAAAAAAAAAAAAATCAAAGATCTATAGACACTACAGTTGCAAATAGCTCTAGGTATAAGCCAGCATTGCATTTGGGCTACATGTGCAGACACTCGGGCCAGAGACATGACATAGCAAGCTTTCAACTAACGATGGCGTCAGAGCACAGGATTCAAGCATCAGGCTTATTTTCAAGTCACTATCCTTTCCAGAAATGTACTTGAACATCTAAAGCTAACCTATGACATAGGTGTCGCAGCAGAGCTGGCAAAGTGGGCCAGTGAGGAAATGACTGAGTAGCAATTATACTAATCTTAAAGGGCTGGTGTGCTGAGAATTTTTTTCCAGGAGGTGGTGAATGGTAATTAGATGCCTGGGGGTACAGCCCTCAGAATGGATTGATGTAGTTGTTACAGGGCCCCTGAGTTCCCTAGAGAGGGCTACTCTAAAACGGAGCCATTCCTTGCACTTAGGATACACACGGATGCTCCCTTCTGCCACAGGAGACTTACAATCTCCACGGGAGCCCTCACCATGGTTTTAAAAATAAGCAGAGGGAACTTGTCTTAGAGTTCTTGTGTGTGCTCCCCTATGTGTGCGTGCACCCGTGGAGGGCAGGGGTCAACCGCAGGTGCCTCTCCTCTGCAGCCACCAACAGGTCATTTCACTGGGTTACAGTAAGTAGGTAGTCAGTGAGCCCTGAGATCCCCATCTCTGTTTTCTAAGCCCTGGGGTTATAGGTAAGCACTGGAGATTGAATCAGGACCTTGCCCTTGTGTGGCAAGCAAGCACTTTACTGACTAAGTCCTCTCCCCAGCCCTGACCTTAGAATTGCCACCTCCAAAAGCGTGAGCTAGATAAACCACTTTCTCATAAGCACTCAGCCTCCAGGATTTTGTTACAACAGAGAAGGAAGAATGTGGCATGCCCATGGCACATTCCTGTCACCTCATTCCTTCACTTACTTCCTGCCTCCACTGATGTCAAGATCCAGTGTAAGCCATTGTCTCACCATCCTAGAAAACAAAGAGTACCTTTACTTTGGCCATTAGCCATCAGGAGGAAGGGAGAGCAGGGTAGGTTTTGTGAAGATACTTTTCCCAGTGTCTTACTTACCATTCTATTGCTGTGATAAAAGACAAGGACCGAGGTAACGTCTACTGAAAGGAAGCGTTTAATTGGGTAATGCTTACAGCTTCAGAAGGTTAGTTGATACCAGTAATGGTGGGGAGTGTGGTGGCAGGCAGGCAGCAGGCAGGGGGCCAGGCAGGCAGGCAGGGAGGGAGGCAAGCAGGGAGGCAGGCAGCAGGGAGACAGGCAGCAGGCAGGCAGGCAGGGAGGCAGCAGGCAGGCAGACAGGCAGGCAGCAGGCAGGCAGGCAGGCAGGCAGACAGGCAGACAGGCAGGCAGCAGGCAGACAGGCAGGCAGCAGGCAGGCAGAGAGGCAGGCAGGCAGACAGGCAGGGAGGCAGACAGGCAGGCACTGGAACAGCAGCCAAGAACTCACATCCCCATCTGCAGACCAAAGGCAAAGAGAAAAACTAGTTTTGGTATGGGCTTTTGAAACCTCAATGCCCACCCAAGGAATGCACCTCCTCCAACAAGGCCACACCTCCTCACTCTTCCCAAACAATTCTATTAAATGGGGACCAAACATTTAAACATAGGAGCCTAACGGGGCTGTTATCACTCAAACCACCACAGGGGCAGGGAAAGAAACAACGTAAATCACCGTCAAGGATCCTGCTTCCTCCTTCTTCCCAACTTCCAACATTCACTCGTGTTTGCCATCTTCTTCCCTTCCCTTTTCCATTACTCTGTTGGATTTCTCTAGAACCGTTTACTCCCATGTGTATCAAATACTCATCTAGTGCTTACTATGAGCCAGTGAGGACCTAAGTGCTTTGTATGCATATTGCCTCAATTGATGAGGTCCTCGGGGCAGCCCTGACAATCTGGGGGTTATTTTTAACCATGTGTTGCAAGTGAGAGAAAGGTTGAGTAACTTGTCTAAGGTCTAAGGGTTACACCACCCTTCCCTGTCCTTAGGAAGGAACTCTGTCCTTTGATTACTCACTTTGTTTCCTAAAGGAAACAGCCCTCAGTCCTCCCCGCTCCCACTTCAGTTCACTGTTTGGTTTGGTGCAGGTTCTCTCCCTGGCCATCAGCGATCCTGGTTTGGAACATCTTCCATCTAGTCACCCCCATTTCAACTTCCCTTTCCTGTTCTTCCTTGTCTCTCAGCTGTTGCCTGGACCCAGGCAGGCTGATCTTTCCACAGCAGCGTTGAGGAATGTCTAGCATGCTGGCCTCAGGCTACAAAATGGCACTACAGGCTCTTGAGAAACGGAATGCTGAGATATTTTAAATGGCTTAGTTGAGACATCTGTTAGAGACACTTACGCACACGTGCAGTCTCTCCTAAACCTGCTTAAAACCCTTCAGCGAGTTTGTTGTGTTCATTTACTGACTCTGTCTCATTCCAGGGACTAGGTTAGGTTGCAAAGGGGTGCTGCCAAGCAGGGCTGGCCGCCTCCTATCCTCCTGAAGTGTGAGAGGTAGCGTGGACGGGAGAGGCTGGGCTTGTTGCCCTTAGCTTTTCTCAAGGTTGCCCATGGAAAGTGTGGAAAGGATGACACACAAGGCCTGGAGGGCCTGAGACTTCATGTGACCCCTGAAAGATGAGTGGCAGCCAGCTGGCCGCAGTGGCCAGGAAGGGGGAGGGGACACGTTCTGATCAGAAAGAATGAGTGAGCAGAGTTCTAAAGAAGAGGGTGGGCTAAGATGCAAGAAATATAGGGAGGCAGGACACCATTGTGAGACTGACTGAGACAGCCTTGGAGGAGGCAAAAGTCTGCAGGGTCTGAGAGCTATGCCAGCCATAGTGATTGCTAACGTTCAGCCTTCACCCATGATGGGGCCGTCCTTCCCGCTGCTGGACTGGCTGCACCCAGGGAAGACCCAGGAACCCAACACTAGGAAGATAGCTTGATGTGGTCCCAAGCTCCCAGTCAGCTGGACCCTCTGAGTTCTGATCCACTTCAGTTTGGACTAGATAGAGCTTGATCCTTGCTTCCTCTCTGGCATCATACCCATGAGCCCAAGCTCATTTCTGTGCCTTTTCTGTTCTCAGCACAGAGAAAGGCCTCTCTGGCCACCTCATGGAACACAGGCAGGAGACAGCACACACCCATGCAGGTCACTCTGACTCCAGTGTCTCTACATATCAAGTAACTGTGACCTGGCCCCGGGTCTCAGGTCTTCTGAGGGACAAACAAGCCCGGGGGGGGGGGGGGGCTCTGTCTATGATCACTTTCTTCATGTTAAAGAAGATGGCATTTCCTTTTGCTGATTTCTGTTTCCATGTTTGCCTGCTTTTTGTCTGCATCCCAACTCCCCACCTTTGTTTTCCTTGAACCACCAGGCTGAGTAAGGGACAGTGTGAGAGGTGAAGTAGATGTTGGCACACGCATGCCCCAGCAAGTCCAGCTGCAGGTGTCAGCCACCTCTTCTGTCTAGTCATTAAAGTGTACACACACACACACACACACACACTCACGCGCACGCGCACGCGCGCGCAAAACTTCCTGCACCCTCACCTTTGAAGCCACTGCCTTGTGTTTTGTACTTAAATCATGCCCTTTATATGAAATATCTGCTGTCTGCAGCCATTACAGTTAATTGATTTTCTTTAAGACAGTCTTTTCTCCACAGCACAGACAAGCCTTGACCTCTCCTTCCTCCACCTCCTGCATGCAAGGGTTATAAGCTCACACCACCAGACCCAGATGTTTAACTGATTTTTAGAACTGTCAGATGTGCATTGCTGATGCATTATTTACCAAAATAAAAATAATAATTATAAATAATAATAATAGGCCAAAGAAATAAAGAAGCTAGTTGTCACAGAAACTAATCCTTTCTGTTCGAAGGCCTTTAAAAACCTGTCCCCTTTGTGTATCAAGTGTCCCAGCTGCTGGGAAGAGAGGCTGATATGACTATTAATGCCCAGACTGGACGATGAGACTGAGAGTGTATAAGAAACCCAGCAAACACAAAGGCGGATAATGGCCTCTGGAGGAGAGCTTCCCGAAGGCTTATGTTACAGCTAGACGCCGTCAGCAGCAATAGTGGGTGAAGTATTTTCCAAGGGAGAAAAACAGCAGCCGAGGTCACTTGGGTTTGCCAGCCTGCGCATGCCCCAGTTAGCTGCTGAGCACATAGGCTTTCTTGCTTAAAATTTACAGAAACTTGAACAAAATTCTTGGCTTTGATTTTATTATCTGAAAGGGAAAAGGTCAGGCCTAGGGGATTTTTAAATTAACGAATAGCTTGTAAAATGCTTGGCATGGGGCTAGAGAGATGGCTCAGAGGTTAAGAGCACTGCCCTGACTGCTCTTCCAGAGGTCCTGAGTTCAATTCCCAGCAACCACATGGTGGCTCACAACCATTTGTAATATGATCTGATGTCCTCTTCTGGCCTGCAGGTATACATGCAGGCAGAGCACTGTATACATAATAATAAATAAATCCTTTTTTAAAAAAATGCCTGGCATTACACATCTCCCCATGAAGGAAACTTTGGATAACAAATCTTTCTTTTCAAATAATTTATTTTTATTTGTGTGCATTGGTGTTTTGCCTGCATGTGTGTCTGTATGAGGGTGTTGGATCCCCTGGAATTGGAGTAACAGACAGTTGTGAGCTGCCATGTGGGTGCTGTGAATTGAATCCAGGGTCTTTGGAAGAGCAGCCAGTGCTCTTACCTGCTAAGCCATCTCCTTACTGGACATGAGGATTTGCACCTGGCAAGGGCCAAGAATTCGCTGCAGGCCTGCTCAGGGAAACCCTAGAATGTCTCAGTCCACCAGTATGAAGGCAGAGGCTGAACAGCACAAGGGGAGAGGTGGGCAGGAAGACAGGTGAGACCAGAGCAAGTGGGGAGAGGCGTGCGCTTTAAATATTTCACAAAAAAACGAGGAAGCCCGAGGCTGGGCAGTTAGTGGCAGCAGAGAGTGATGGAATGGGCCTGAAAGATACGAAATATTAATATAATATAACATTAATTATAAAATAGATTTTTCGTATTGGGTCTGAGATATAATGAAGGGGTTGGTTTCGCCAGGATTGGTGGCTAATGAGATGCAGGAGGGACAGGCAAGTGTCTGGGACCACTCTCAGGACCTGGCTTGACACAGTAGCTGCAAACCCAGATCTTGTCATAAAGATTGGGCAGGGAGTGTTATTTGTTTGTGAACGCAGAGATAAAGAATGGCTCAGTGTTGGGTCCAGGGGCTCTAAGGTGCCAAAGACTCCGGGGAGGGAGGAGGTGAATACAGGAGTGGGTACAAATGGGCAAAAGTCCAAGGGGAAATTCTCGTCTGTTCACTTATTTACTACGATTACTTATTGTTTTGCAGAAGGAAATATGGTTTTTACTATTTCTAACCATCTGTCTTTGGCTGTGAGTGGGAGGCAGAATCAGCTTTAGCTGTGTTAAAGGAAAAAAGGAGCGAGACTTAGAAACCTGAGCATATTGTGGTAGGAGAGAAGGAACTCGAGAGAGGAAGTGGTTAAAGTTTTATCCACTAAAAAAATAAAATAAAATAAAATTAGTCAGGTGTGGTGGTGCATGCTTTTAATTTCAGCACTCAGGAGGCAGAGGCAGAGGCAAAGGCAGGCAGATCTCTGTGAGTTTGAGGCCAGCCTGATCTACAGAGTGAGTCCAGAACAGCCAAGGCTGCACAGGGAAACCCTGTCAGAGAGAGAGAGAGAGGGGAAAGAAGAAGAAGAAGGAGGAGGAGGGAGGAGAAGAAGAAGAAAAAGAAGAAGAAGAAAAGAAAAGAAAGAAAGAAAGAAAGAAAGAAAGAAAGAAAGAAAGAAAGAGAAAGTTATGAAAATATCAGGAAAATGAATGGACCTCGAAAACACTATATTAAGTGAGGTGACCCAGGCTTATGAAAACAAACCCTGCATGTTCCCTCTCCTATGTAGACAGTTTTTACATATGTGTACATATGTGTACATGTGGGTAGAGGTCAGGAAACCACTGAGGGATACTGAGAGAGACAATAAGGAGGCCTTAAGGAAGTGGGGCAGGGAGAGAGCTTCGGAACACATGTAATAGGTGAGTGGAAAAACAATTAATTACTGGGGTGGGCGGGTACAAGCAGGGGTGCCACAGACCAGCTCAGCCGGGCAGAGGTCCTTGGGAATGAGAGTTCTCGAAGCATAGGTGGACAGAGATAAGGCGAAGTGACAAACAGAGCAACCCAGAATTTAGTTTGCATCTAAGTGTATTTTTCAGGCAAACAGTCTAAATTTTTGTACATACATTTCAAAAACAGGGCAAGGGTGGGGGTGTGGGTGAGGAGGTTGCAGTTACATTTTCCCACAGAGCAGATTTCACAGAAGTCAGTGAGCAACCAAGCATACACAGTACAGGCACAGAATGCAAAGTCATTGTGTTGTCGTATTTTAAATTACAATGTTAAATGAAACAATACAGGGTACAGAACACACAGCAAAGACGCCATCACTTCCAAGTTACTGGCTTGGTATCAATATGCATGCACTCCCTTTGTCCAGGGTCAATGTTCTCCCATAAGCAGAACTCCATGCCTGCTGGGGGCCATGGGCTATTCGGCCTGGGTCTCACCATCTTGTCCAAGCCCGCACCTTTAAGTTTCTCTTTCTCCCAGAGCTTGCCTTTTACCAGAAATCAGCTGACCCTGTTGTGGTTTAGCAGTTAGACTAAAGATAAAGATAGAGCAAGATATCCTGGGTGGCAGAACATTATGACCCTGACTGAAAAACCTCGTGTCTTGAGATAGCCTGAAGCTGTGTTGCCATAGCAATATGCTTCCCTATCTCCTGCCTTATAAAAACTGCTGCCTGAAAAACAAAAGTTTGAGAGCTTGATCAACATTCAGACTTGCCCTCCTTCTTTGTGTCTTGTGTTCTGTCCCTCGTTCAGATGATTCTCCTCCCGAGCTTTAGTCGAACCCCCGCTGGTCGGGGCATATGCCTAACACCTGCGTGCCAAGACAGTTTTGTCTTTTAGTTCTCTTTTCTAATATCTGAGCGCCACTATCTGGAGTTTTCTTTTGAAACACTTTATTCCTTTGTAAGCCGTAATACAAACTATTAACTAATAATTAATTTTCAGTCATGTCTCTCTTAATAAGTGGAAGTGAAGCAGAACTACTCTGGCCCTTAACAGTCCCTGGCTGCAGTCCCAAGTTAGGGTCCTCTCATAGCAACGTGGTCATGCCTGAAAAGTCCTGATTTGGGAGTGAAGTAGAGTTAAGAATAGGAATGGAATCACAATGAAAAAAATGAAGAACTGCAGTCACTTTCTCCTGGTGGCTCTCCCTTGGGTAGGGGTCATGGCCTCAGGCTGTGTAGTATTTGTCACACAGAACTCCACTGGAGGGGTCATGACACAGGGACAGGGAAGAGAGATGGGAGGGAGGGAGTGAAAAGTTCAATCAAAACTAAACATAAAGAAACCTGTGACTTTGTATGTTAATTCAAATAAAATTAGGGCCCGCAGGATTGCTCAGGTAAAGGTATTCATAGCTAAGCCTGAATGATGACTTGAGAACCGATCCACAGGACCCACATGGTAGGAGAACTGTTGCCCAGAAGCTGTCATCTGAGTGCTACATGTTATAGCACATATACATACACACATGCACGCACACAACAAACGTAAACAAACTAATTTTATAAAACTAAAAAACACTTTTTTTTTTCAAGACAGCGTTTCTCTGTGTAACCCTGGCTGTCCTGGACTCGGCTTTGTAGAACAGGCTGGCTTTGAACTCACAGCAATCTGCCTGCCTCTGCCTCTGCCTACTGAGTGCTGAGTGCCACCAGGCCTGGCTTACAACTAAAAGTTTTAAATGTTAAAGATGCAGAAGCCAAGGTGTGGCTGAGAGGTGGAGATTGGAGCAATGGTCCCCAGCTGGGTCTCTGGGAAGTCTTGGTGGAGAAGTGAATCCTGCCAAGGGCACAGCAACCTGCAGCTATGAAAGGAACATGGTAGCCGGTTCCCTTCAGTCTCATCTCACACAAGAAGCGAGTGAGTTTCAGCTGTCGGGGTGGGGGGCGGATCTGGTTGACCTCTCCCGTCATTAAGCTGAGCTGTGGTCATCCCTCACACCTCTCCTTGTATGATAATTGTTTGACTTGCAATTGATGGCATCTAGTAGAGATGGGAATCCAGCAAACCAAAGCCTTACACCCCACCCCTTGCTCTTGCTCCAGGATCCAATGTCTGGCTATGTACTCTGGGTAAGCCCCACTCTTCTCTGTAATTTAAACAACCAGCCCTGCAGCTGCTGGGCTATTATGCATGGAACAGTGCATTTATTACACACGATGATGCCATTGGCAACCATATGTGAGACTCCAGATTACTTTTAAACAGAGAGAGAGAGGCAGCTTCTTGCTATCCTACAGCTTACAGGTGATAATTCACCTATTGCCTTAGTTTGTTTGTTTGTTTGTTTGTTTGTTTGTTTGTTGAGACAGGGTCTCTCTGTGTAGTCTTGGCTGTCCCAGACTCGCTTCGTAGACCTGGCTGGCCTCGAACTCACAGCACCTATTACCTTAGAGTCCCCATGGCTGTGATAAAACACCATGAGCGAAAGCAACTTAAGGAGAAAAGGGTTCGTTTCAGCTTACAAGTTGGAGTCTGTCGTCCATGGAACCAAGGGGGAGAACTCACACCGGGCAGGAACCTGGAGGCCGGAGCTGGCGCAGAGGCCGTGGAGGGGTGCTGCCGACGACTGTGCAGCCTGCTTTGCCCACAATGGGCTGGGCCCTCCCACGTGAATCACTGATTAAGAAAATGTACCGCACAATTGCCCAGAGACCAGTCACGGGTTAGCATTGTCTCAGCTGAGGTTCTTCTCGCTTCCCAAATACTTCCAGCTTGTGTCAAGTTAACAGAAAACTAACCAGCACATCTAGTTCTATTTACCATACTGTATTGATTTCCTTGTTCGTGTTAATTATCTACCCAATTCTGAAAAAAAAAATGTTAAGAGTAGAAATTAAGCCCTACCTAACTTCCCGCCCTCTGGGCCAGGCTGCTCGCTCACAATAGGTGCTGACATTGTTTATTATTCAATGAATACGTGGTTTAAAGGGGGAAAGGACAACACCAACACACATAAATTGCCTGTAATTGTGTATCAACAAGCATGTATTTTAGCAAAACCTCAGAGGAGCACTTGGAGATAATTCATTAAAAACGCAATAGACTATTGATTTTTTTTTTTCAAGTAAAATTGTATTCACCGAGATATGTTTTCTTTCTCTCTAGAGCAGTGTGTGTTGGTATAGGGTTAGGTTAGAATTCAAGCTATAGTGCAGATTGAGGCAGAAGGATCCAAAGTCCAAGGCCTATCTGGGTTGCAGAGTAAGTTCAAGACCTTAGTGAGACCCTGTCTCAAGCTATAATGTAAAAGGAGGGTGGGGGGATAACTGGTCTAGTACCCAGAGGTTCAACTCCCAGCACCACTTAAAATAAGGAGCATTCATTGCATAAGAAGTCTGTGTATGGTTCTGTCTGAGTCAAGTTCAAACAAGACAAAGCAACCGGTGGTAGCAGTAATCAGAGCAGTGCTGGGGGTATTGTCAACTCTCTCTTGAAACAAGTGTAGCCCTATAGAAGAGTCATTGAAAGTTCTACATCCCCTAATATTAACATCTCACAAAATTATAATTCCATCGTAAAATGCAACATATTTGCATAGGCTGAATACTGTTAACTAAATTATGCATCACATTTGATTTTTTGTTTGTTTGTTTGTTTTGTTTTTTGAGACAGGGTTTCTCTGTGCTATCTTGCCTGTCCTGCACTCACTTTGTAGACCAGGCTGGCCTTGAACTCAGCGATTCACCTGCCTCTGTCTCCCCAGCCTGAGTGATGGGATTAAAGGTGCCCACCACCATGCCCCACTGCATTGCATTTGAATTCTACCTGTTCATGAGTGTTTGGGGGGTGGGGCTGGAGAGATGGCTCAGAGGTTAGGAGCACTGTCTGTTCTTCCAAAGGTCCTGAGTTCAATTCCCAGAAACCACATGGTGTCTTATAGCCAGCTATAATGAGATCTGGTGCCCTCTTCTGGGGTGCAGGTGTACATGCAGGCAAAATACTGTATACATAATAAATAAATCTTTTTTTAAAGTCCCTTTTCCATCCCAAGATCTACCTTGCATTTAGATGTCATGTATCCTTAATCTTTTTTTTTTTCCCAAGACAGGGTTTCTCTGTGTAGCCTTGACTGTCCTGGACTTGCTTTGTAGACCAGGCTGGCCTCGAACTCACAGTGATCGCCTGCCTCTGCCTACCAAGTGCTGGGATTAAAGACATGTGCTACTACCGCCCGGCTGGCTCTTTAATCTTTTCCAATCAGTTTCCTAATTTTTTTTTTATCTGTTGTGACCCTTTGTATTTGTGTGTGTGTGTGTGTGTGTGTGTACACTTGCACAGGCACAAACCATTGCACACATGTGGAAGACAGCTTGCAGGAGTCAGTTTTCTACACCGTGTGGGTGTCAGGCATTGAACTCATGTTAGCAGGCTGGTGGTGAGTACCTTTAGTCTGAGCCATCTCACTGTCCTTATGACCTTAACAGCGTGAAAGAGTAGTGGCCAGGACTTTTCTGGACTGTCGCTGTTTAGGTCTCATCGGATGTTCAGTGTGATTAGATTGGGATAAATAGCACAGGAATGTTGTCTGTCTTTGTGTACTCTATCAGGGGCCTCATGAGAGGTACTGGTAAATTCGCCCCTCTCCTCCCCCGCAGGATGGTAGCATCTGCTGAATTTCTTCATCATTAATCTAACATCCAAAGTGTGATGCTTTGATGCTATGCTTGTGTACTGAGTGTTTTCACACTTTGACCGATTTTGGCTCCAGCTGGCATGCTCTACCTGTCACACCTGTCACTGCAGTGTCTGTCCACAGCTTGTCTGTCTCTTCTTTTGTCCTTTGCCTTGTTCTGTTCATCCAGGTTTAGGAAGGAGTACTGCAGGGAAAGTAACAGCAAATATATGTTGAATAATTACTTTTATATTGACTACATGGTAAAATCACAATATCTTGGATATTCAACTAAATAAAATACATTGTTAATCCCAGCACTAGGAGGCAGAAGCAGGTGGATCTCTGAGCTCAAGGCCTGCCTGATATACAGAGTGAGTTCCAGGACAGCCAGGGCTACACAGAGATACCCTGTCTTGAAAATCACAGAACTGTCTAAGGTGGAAAGTAAAACTTTTTTTTTTTTTTTTTGCGATAGAATAGTTAACACAAATGAGTCAAGAGTGATTTGTTTTTATTTAAGGTTTTTGACAGAGATTCCAGTCCACCACAGCAAGAAGGGTGTAACGAGGCAGAAGAGCTCACATCAAGGCAGCCAGAAGGCAGAGAGAGAGAGAGAGAGAGAGAGAGAGAGAGAGAGAGAGAGAGAGAAGAGAGAGAGAGAGAGAGAGAGAGAGAGAGAGAGAGAGAGAGAGAGAGAGAGAGAGAGAGAGAAGACAGACAGGCCTGTGCTCTTTGGCTTTCTGCTTTATTTTGTCTGAGACCTCAGCCTATGAGATGATGCTGTCCTCATTCAGGGAGGCTCTTCTCCCTTAACTAATTTTCTCTACAAATGGCCTAACAGCCCCTATTGGTTATCTTTCTGATTGCTGTAACCAAACGCCTACCAAGCATCATTTAAAGAAGGAAGGGAGGGAAGAGAGGGGGGAAGGGAGGGAGGAATGGATGGAGGGGGAAGGAAGGGCAGATGGGCTCAGTTTGACTTACAGTTTGATTTACAGCACATCACAGCAGGGATGGCATGCATGGTGGTAGGAGCGTACAATGGGTGGTCACATGTGTCTGGAGTCAGGAGGCAGAGAGTGATGGCCCCTGGCACTATACCCACTTGCTCCTCTTCGTCCAGTCCAGGCCCCTAACACTGTGGAGTGGTTCTGTTACTGTCAGGTGGATCTTCTCATCTCAGTTAAATACCTTTAGAAATGGCTTCACAGACACACTGGGAGGTTTCTCTCCTAGGTGATACAAATTTCCACCAAGTGCATTGGCCTTAACCACCACCAGGACGTTCCTTGCCAACCTGACACGCAAACATAACACTTGCTAGTTATAACATTGCAGCCCTGGTCCTCAAAGGCTCTTGGGCATCTCACAGTGCAAAATGTGTTCTGTCCATCGGCAAGAGCCTCCAGAATCTGAGCTATTTCCAAAGACTTCTGAACACATCATCACGATTAGTCACAAGAAAGCCCTTTTTGGGCCAGTTTTTCATTGCTGTGACAGACAACCTAACATCTTACAAGTAGGAATTAATACTTTTTGCTCATGGACTCGGGGCTTTCAGATCCTTCTGGTGGGTAAGGTGTGTTGGAGGAGGCTGGGCACAGGCACACAGTCTTTTCTTTCTAGTTTGAAACGTAACTTTTAAAGTAGGCATACAAAGTAATAGGTTTCACTGTGGCATCTTCCTACAGATGTGTCATTACACTTTGTTCTTATCCACCCTCCCCATCCTGCACTCTTTTCATCTTTTTACAATTAGGATGTTTTGGTAAGAACAAATTTCCCCTTTCCTTTTACAATGTAACTGAGTATAAGCTTTAATTAAGGAGGCGTGTATCCCATCACTCAGGGAGGCAGAGGCAGGCAAATCTCTGAGTTTAAGGCGAGCCTGGTCTACAAAGTGAGTCCAGGATATTCAAGGCTGCACAGAGAAACCCTGTCTTGAAAACAACAACAACAACAACAACCCAAAACAAAACAAAACAAAAAAGAAAACAAGAACTGGGGCTGCAAAGATGGCTCAGAGGTTAAGAGCACTGACTGCTCTTCCAAAGGTCCTGAGTTCAATTCCCAGCAACCACTTGGTGACTCACAACCATCTATAATGTGATCTGATGCCCTCTTCTGGCATATAGGTGTACCTGCAGGCAGAGCACTGTATATATAATAGTAAATAAATCTTTTTTTAAAAAAAGAAGCAAGAACTGGATGCTAAGTTTTGACAGGGCTTTCTTAGTTGGGTGTCTACTGCTGTGATAAGACACCTTGATCAAAAGCATCTTGTTGTGGGTAAATTCCACATCACAGTCCATCACCAAAGAAACTCAGTTCAGGAACATGGATGCAGGAACTGATGCAGAGGCCATGGAAGAATGCTACTTACTGGCTCACTCCTGTAAAACAAAACAAAACAACAATATTATATATTATTATATAATAATATTATGATTAATTATATAGTTGATGATGATGATGATGATACTTTCTTACTTCAGAAAGGAAGAATCAGTGCACAGTCACAATCAAGCACAGGCAAACCCAAAGTTCAATGGCATAAAAAGGTTGATACTTAACATCTGAAACCTGCTTGTGGTCTTCTGGGCTCCCTAAGGGACCATGGCGTCAGCACTTATCTGGCTCTGCCATTAGCAGCACACACAGCTCACCTTCTAGGCTCCACTCCACAGCTGCTGCTGCTCTTCGTGACTGCACCATGGTAGTGGCCTCTCTACGATCTGGGGTGCCCTCTGCATCAGGGCTGCGCCTTCACCAGTAACTTTTCAATGGGCTCTCTGCAGAGATTCTGATACTGTCACATGGTGCCAACCCTCTGCCTCTCCCCATGACACTTTTAGTCCTGGGTTTCCACTGAAGCTGAGGCTATGCCTTCAGCCATGGCTTCTCCCAGGCCCCCTCATGGGACTCTACCCCTGCCACACAGCCATGGCTCAGCTGCCCTCCATGACTCCTTTGTGCCTTCAAAACCAGAACTGCTTGGGAAACTCTTACCCAGCTGCTAGCACAAAGTACGGCCTTAGAACCCCCGGGACCACAGCCTCCGTGTGCTGGGGCCCAAAGAAACACTACACAGACTTGGCCTCAGTGGTGCTGCTCTCTTCTGAATCATAGCTGATTCTTCAGTCCCAAGTGACCGGAACCACATATTCTTCATATAGGTATCACACAAATGGCCACAGTCATGAGACTTTGGGTATTTTAGAGAAATCTTAGATAGATACCAGCAATGGAAGGGGTGGGGTGGGGTGGGTGGTGTTACTTTTCTTCTTTCTTTACTTGTTTCCTTTTTTTTTTTTTTTCTTTCCGAGACAAAGTTTCTCTGTGTACCCCTGGCTGTCCTGGATTCACTTTGTAGACCAGGCTGGCTTCGAACTCACAGAGATCACCCTGGCTCTGCCTCCTGAGTGCTGGAATTAAAGGGGTGCACCACCACACCTGGCTACTTGCTTTTGTTTTTGTTTGAGACAGGGTCTTGCTGCATAGACCTGACTGTCCTAGAACTCACTACATACACCAGAATGTTCTCAAACCCACAGAGATCCTCCAGCCTCTGCCTCCTAAGTGCTAGAATTGTAGGCATGGCCACCTTGCCCAGCTTTAGTTACTTTTCTATTGCTTTGATAAAACGCCATGACGAGGGCAACTTATGAAAGGAAGTGTTTATTTGGGGCCAGTAGTTTCAGAAGGTTAGCATCCATGGCCAGCATCGCGGGTAACATGGCGGCAGGCAGGCACGGTGCTGGAGCTGTAGTCAAGAGCTCTCTCATCTCATCCACAAGCATGAGGAAAAGAGAGCTAACTGGGAATGGTGTGGCTTTTTGAAACCTCAAGTTCCAACCCCAGGGACTCATCTCCTCCAACAAGGCCACACCTTCTAATCCTTCCCAATCCAATCCACCAACTGGGGCCCCCTTTAAAATATACGAATAAGGCCAGGCGTGGTGGCACACACCTTTCATCCCAGCACTCAGGAGGCAAAGGCAGGTGGATCTCTGTGAGTTCGAGGCTAGCCTGGTCTACAAAGTGTGTTGAGAACAGCCATGGCTACACGGAGAAACCCTGTCTCAAGGGGGGAAAAACCAAAAATATATGAATAATTATAATATAATATTGTTAATATGTTAAGGATATCAACATTGCTATGAAACAAGAACTTTTCCCCTCTTATTTTTCCTCCCTTTCCTTTCAATCCTTTTCTCTCCTTTCCTTTTCCTTTTAGAAATGCAGGATTTCGCTATGTAGCCCCGGTGGGCTTTGAGTTTGCAATAGTTCTCTTGTCTCTGCTTCCCTCAAGAACTGTTTGAAAAGATGGTGGGGGGTGGAAGGGGGCGGGGAAGTGGCTGGAGATTTCAGAGGTTGAGAGTGCAGGCTGCTTTCACAGAGGACCTGCCTTCGGTTCCCAGGACCCACATGGCGTCTCACAACTGTCTGTAACTCAAGTTCCAGGGAATCCAGTGTGCTTCTCTGCTCTCCTTGGCCACCGGGCATACGCATAGTGCACAGGCATATGTGCAAGCAACGTTCACACACGTAAGATAAATGCACATTTTAAAATTATTTTTCATCTCT